>NC_140998.1:144621482-144794856 GCF_052327205.1 Somniosus microcephalus
GGTTTTGAAAGGTGTGCAGTTGCGCTGAGCATTCTAGCACTGGAGTGTCTATTGACACCACTGTCAGCCAATGAGTTGGAGGGAGGGTGGGACTTGCGACAGGATTTACAACAAAGTGCATTTTACAGCAAAGTATTTGCTCAGCAAACAATCTACAGAGTCTATTTAAAATGAGTCTCTATGAACTACAGCAAACAGAACTCATGACCCAAACTGACGCAACTTCTCCTGATAAAAGCAGGATTATTTCTCCAGAAAATGCAGTGAGTGAAGATAGTTGCATAATGCAAATATGTGTGTAAAATCAATCCCAGTCACAGCAGGCAGGATTGACATGGGAATTACCCAATCATCTTTATTCTGGCTGGGACTTGTGTCACTGTATATAGCCGTGTTGCACATGGACGTACTCTGCCTCAGAAACGTACATTATAAAGTGTCCCTTTTACAAAAGAAAACATTGCACCATCCCTTTAACAGTTTGTGATTTTGGTGCAGCATCAGTACACACACATGGGCCTTCAGTTGTAATGAATTTTATCTGAAAGTCATAACAATTTTGTCTTTCTTTTGTAAAGGTTATTATCCTGTATAATTTTTGACTTGCAAGCACCAAGTATCCTGCTTTTTTTTTTGGATCAATCTGCCTAGACGTGAATTTGTATTTTATTTTTTGCTTCCAACTTTAATGTTTTTATTTGTATATTAAAATATGTATTTCTAGACCAAGGCTCTATGTACCAACAGTTTGTATTTTCTTAGCAAGCCTTTGATACCAAGTCGAAGCTTAAGGGTAAGCCATGGCTCAGTTGGTGGCACTCTCGCCTGAGTCAGAAGGTCACGGGTTCAGGTCATACTCCAGAGACACGAGAACAATATCTTGGCTGACGCTCCCGGTGCTCTACCGAGGGAGTGCTGCGCATTCACAGATGCAGTCTTTTGGCTGAGAGGTTAAACTGAGGCCATGTCTGCCCTCCTAGGTGCACGTAAAAGATCCACGGCCAACGTTTATCTCTTGACCAACATCACTAAAACAGATTACCTGCTCATTATCACATTGTTGTTTGTGGGAGCTTGCTGTGCGTGAAACGGCTGCCGCGTTTCCTATATTTCAATGGTGCCAACACTTCAAAAAGTACTTCATTTTTGGCTGCAAAGTGCTTTTGGACATCCTGAGGTCATGAAAGGCGTGATATAAAAAACATAGAAACATAGAAGATAGGAGCAGGAGTAGGCCATTCGGCCCCTCGAGCCCGCTCCGCCATTTAATGAGATCATGGCTGATCATCCAAATTCAGTACCCTGTCCCTGCTTTCTCCCCATATCCCTTGATCCCTTTAGCCTTAACAAATATATCCAACTCCTTCTTGAATATATTTATGAATTGGCCTCAACTGCCCTGTGTGGCAGAGAATTCCACAGGTTCACCACCCTCTGGTGAAGAAATTCCTCCTCATCTCTGTCCTAAATGGCTTATCCTTAGACTGTGACCCCTGGTTCTGGACTCCCCTGCCATCAGGAACATCCTTCCTGCATCTAGTCTGTCTAGTCCTGTTAGAATTTCATAAGTTTCAATGAGATCCCCTCTCATTCTTCTAAACTCCAGCGAGTATAAGCCTAATCGACCCAATCTCTCCTCATATGTCATTCCTGCCATCCCAGGTATCAGTCTGGTGAATCTACGCTGCACTCTCCATGGCAAGAACATCCTTCATCAGATAAGGCGACCAAAACTGCACACAATACTCAAGGTGTGGTCTCACCAAGGCCCTGTACAACTGCAGCAAGACATCCTTGCTCCTGTACTCGAATCCTCTCGCTATGAAGGCCAACATACCATTTGCCTTCTTAACCGCATGCTGTACCTGCATGCTTACCTTCAGTGACTGGTGCACAAGGACACCCAGGTCTCGTTGCACTTCCCTTTTTCCCAATCTATTGCCATTCAGATAATCTGCCTTCCTGTTTTTGCCACCGAAGTGGATAACCTCGCATTTATCCACATTGGGCAGATGCATGGCAAATGCAGTATAATCACCCAACCTGTCCAAATCATACTATCGTTTCTCTGCATCCTCATCACAGCACACACGCCCACCCAGCTTTGTGTCATCTGCAAACTTGGAGATATTACATCTAGTTCCCTCGTCTAGATCACTAATATATATTGTGAATAGCTGGGGTCCTAGCACCGATCCCTGCGGTACCCCACTGTAGTGTCCGTGTGTAGATAAAGACACTGAAGACAGGAGTTGGTTCATAGGTATTTACTAAGCAAGTCTGGGGGGGGGGGGGGTGGTGGTTCTAAAGGATATACACAATACACAGGCTTATATAGCCCAAGTGGCAATTACCAGCATTACGCACACCTGGGGCTCTTAAAGGCACATACACCATAATTGCTCTTAAAGGCACATACACCATAATTGCTCTTAAAGGCACATACACCACAATTCCTCCCCTTCTAGCTAACTAGTACATCATATTTTAAGTAATTATTAATTACATGTTATATGCAAAATAATATACATTGCTGTATTAATTAATTATAAGTTAGTCTCTCAGGAGGCTTCCTGACTCGGTCCGGATAACGCCTCGGGGGTGTAGTAGTTTCTGGTGGTGTAGTAGGTTCTTCTGGCAAGGCTGATTCGGCTTGAAGGCCAGTGTCAGGTTCATCGGGCTCCAGTATCACCGGATCGGAGGTAGATATGGGTATCTCTACTTCATCGTTAGATGTATAGAGTGGTGGTGTAGGTTGTCCTTTTTCAGATGACTTGATGATTTGGTCAGCATGGCGCCTTATTATGCTGTCTCCGATGTCCACGGTATACATCAGTGGTCCTAATCGTGTGCAGATAGTTCCAGGCTGCCATTTCTCGGTACGGTAGTCCCGGGCCAAAACCGGTTGGCCTATCTGGAAGGCCCTAGTTGGCCTTTCATTCATGCACTGAAACTGCCGGTTCTCCACGTCCCTTCGGATGTTGGGCTTGACCAAATCCAGCCGGCATCTTAGGTTTCTATTGTAGAACATCATGGCGGGAGTTTGGTTAGTAACCATATGCGTTGCATTCCTATATGCAAATAAGAAGTTATCCACCTTGTGCTGAAGTTTTATGTCTTCATTACCCATGGCCTTGATGGCCTTCTTGAAGGTCTGGACAAACCTTTCAGCCAATCCATTGGTGGCGGGATGGTATGGGGCGGACGTGTAGTGCTTTACCCCATTGTTCTTTAAGAACTTTCTGAATTCTTCGGACACAAATTGCGGTCCATTATCAGAACATATCTGCTCCGGCAGCCCATTCCTGGCAAACATGGTCCTTAATACTGTGATGGTTTTTTCTGTGGTGGTGGAGGACATCTTTATTACCTCCGGCCACTTGGAGTGTGCATCAACTGCGATTAAGAACATTGAGTCCATAAATGGACCAGCAAAGTCGATGTGCACCCTTTGCCAGGGAGATGAGGGCCACTCCCATGGATGTAGAGGGGCCTGTGGCGGAGCATTTTGGACCTTCTGGCATCCTAGGCAGCTCTTGGTCATGTCTTCGATGTCTCCATCGATACCTGGCCACCACACAAACGCCCTAGCTAGGTTCTTCATTTTCACTCCACCCAGATGCCCCTCGTGAAGCTCCATTAGCACTTTATCCTGGAGTTTGGATGGAATCACCACTCTGGATCCACACATCAAGGTTCCTCGGCACACTGACAGCTGTTCTCTTCTTTGCGAGAATGCTGGCAACAGTGGTTCGCCATGTGCTGGCCATCCCTTCACTGTTAAATCGTAGACCCGTGAGAGAGTAGGGTCATTTCCTGTCTCCCTTTCAATGGCAGAATTTGTCACCGGTAGACATTCCACTATGGTAGAGTGGAATATCTCTACTGGGTCTACTGTAGGTGCCTCTTCTATCGTTGGCAACGGTAGGCGTGATAAACCGTCAGCATTCCCATGCTGTTTTGACCCTTTGTATTCAATGTTGTATTGGTGTGCCCCTAGAAAAAGGGACCACCTCTGTAGTCTTTGTGCCGTCATAATGGGGACACCTTTTTTAGGGTTGAATATGGAGATGAGGGGTTGATGGTCAGTCAGCAAGGTAAATTTTTGTCCGTGTAGGTAATGGTTGAATTTCTTCACTCCCCATACCAGGCTGAGTGCTTCCCTGTCTATCTGGGCATAGTTACGCTCAGCTGAGTTCAATGAGCGTGACGCAAAAGCTATCGGCCGTTCCGAGCCATCAGGGAATCTATGGGACAATACTGCTCCTATGCCGTAAGGGGATGCATCGCACGCCAGTCTGATTGGTAGTGATGGGTTGTAATGAGCCAAAATTTTCTCGGATGTGATTAAGTCTTTACATTTATGGAAGGCACGTTTACAGTCTTCGTTCCATTTCCAAATCACTCCTGTCTGTAGAAGATCATTAAGAGGGTGTAGAATAGTTGATAAGTTCGGTAAAAATTTATGATAGTAATTTATTAATCCCAGGAATGACCTTAATTGTGAAACATTTTCAGGTGCTGGGGCTTTTATAACTGCTTCAATTTTTTCAGGTGACTTATGCAACCCTTCCTTATTAATTATGTGGCCACAATATGATATCTGATTTTGGAAAAATTCGCACTTGGGGCGATTTGCTCGTAGGCCCCGTTCTTTCAGCCTAGTGAGCACCTGCTCCAAATTGGCACAGTGCTCGTTGTCGTTTTCTCCTGTTATAAGGATGTCGTCTAGGTAGCATTGAGTCCCCGGAATCCCTTGCAGGACTTGCTCCATAGCTCTTTGCCAGATAGCTGGAGCTGATGCTATTCCAAAAACCAGTCGATTGTACTGGTACAGGCCTTTGTGTGTGTTTATTGTGAGATACTTTTTAGAGGTCTCCTCAACCTCCATCTGTAGATATGCCTGTGCCAAGTCAATTTTTTGTGAAACGTTTCCCTCCGGATAGTGAGGCGAAAATATCTTCTATCCTCGGAAGAGGATACTGTACCGTGTGAAGAACCGGGTTTACAGTCACCTTAAAGTCCCCACAGATGCGAATTTTTTTCTGTTCCTCAGATTTATTTTTCAATGTTTTTTTCATGACTGGAACGATGGGTGTTGCCCATTCGCTCCAATCTATTTTGGATAATACGCCTGCCTTTTCCAAATTCTTCAGCTCTGCCTCGACTGCCGGACGTATTGCGTATGGCACCGGTCTTGCCTTAAAAATTTTTGGAATTGCTGTATCTTCCACTTTTATTGAGGCGGTGATGCCTTTCAAGGTTCCTAGTTTCTCTTGAAACACTTCTTTGGCGTTGGCCAAGATGTCTTTTAATCGTTCAGGTATGATGTCATCATTGTTTTTTTCCTTACTGGTCACCGTCAGTGCCTGAATGGAGTGCCCATCTAAACGTATCTTCCTTATCCATTCACGTCCCAACAACGGTGGACCACCATCTTGTAGAATGTATAAATACAACTTTTGTATTTCTTTGCCGTTGTATACCACAGGCACCCTTATTTTTCCTTTGGGGTAGACTTTCTGCCCCGTATATGTTTTTAAGATAATGGATGTGTCTTTTAGAGGTATATGCGAAAATGGCCTCTCGTAATCTCGTCGATTTATTATGGTTAGAGCTGATCCTGCATCTAGCTCCATTTTAACTGGGGACCCTGCTATTGTGAGGGTAACCCAAATGGTTTGGTAATCCTCTTTGGCAAGTACATTATGTAATTTGAGACAGCTTAGTCTCTTGTTTCCGGAGTCGCTATCGCTATTCTGGTCTTCGGAGCTATTGTCCGTCATCATTTGTACCTTCCTGTACTTTTCTTTATTGATTTTTTGTTTTCTGTCAGTGGATTTATTTTGTCCAGATTGGCATACCCGTGCAATGTGTCCAATCTTACCACATTGTCTGCATGCTTTGCCCTTGAACCAGCAGTCCCTCTGGTTATGGGTGGATCTGCCGCAGCGATAACATCTTCCGAACTCCTGTGTCATTTTATGGGTGCCGAAGTCCTGTGTCTCTTGTTGTATCTCTGCAGCTCCTTTTGCTGCTGCTTCGTATGATACAGCCATACTGAAAGCTTTGTCCAATGTTAAATCTTTTTCAGAAAGCAGTCTTTTTTGTGTTCCTTCACTTAAGAGACCGCAAACAAATTTGTCTCGAAGATAATCCGATAGTCCTGCTCCGAATTGGCAGTACTTTGATAGCTTTCTTAATTCGGTTAGGTAATCAGCGTTACTTTCATTCTTGTGTTGATTTCTCTTGAAGAACTTGAATCGTTCCGCTATCAGCAGCGGTGTTGGGTTTAAATGCTCCTGCAGGGTATCAACAATTTCTTTAAAAGTCTTGTCCTTTGGTTTGGCTGGAGTGATTAAATTTCGTAACAGCCTGTATGTCTTCGCGCCCATTAAGTTCAGAAGTACTGAAGCTTTTTTTTCATCTGTTATTCCATTTGCAGTGCAATAAACCTCTACTCTTTCCACGTATGTGGTCCAATCTTCTATTTCACCATCAAAAGCCTCAATATTACCAGATTTAGGCATTTCAGAAAAGATATGGCGCTTCCCGCGCTTTTTTTTTTCTCTCTAGCAACGATATGGCGCTTCCCGCGCTTTCCCGCCGCTGCTACCGATAATGCTGTTTTACTGTGGTTTCCGTTTATTCACTGTTGGAGACTCGTTCCCGACGGAGGTCTAAACGCTGACCTGCTTGCCGCGCCGGCCGTCTCTCGAGTGCACCCTCCCAGTCCGTTATTGCTTGCCTCCGATTTCGCTGCCTGTCTCAGCTGTAGAGCCCGCCGCTGGAGCTCCAGCCTGACGCCCAGGAAGGATTAGCGCAGTACCTGTCACCAGCTTGGCCAGCTGGTGAAACCACAGTTTCTCTTACTTCCTTGAGTCTTCTGGACGCTGGAGGAACCGATGTCCTTGAGGTGCTGCCGAATTGCAGGTAAGTCCGTTTCCACTTCGTCGCCACTGTAGTGTCCGTGTGTAGATAAAGACACTGAAGACAGGAGTTGGTTCATAGGTATTTACTAAGCAAGTCTGGGTGGGGGGGGGGGGGGGTTTCTAAAGGATATACACAATACACAGGCTTATATAGCCCAAGTGGCAATTACCGGCATTACGCACACCTGGGGCTCTTAAAGGCACATACACCATAATTGCTCTTAAAGGCACATACACCACACCCACTAGTCACTGCCTGCCGCTTGGAAAAAGACCCGTTTATTCCAACTCTTTGCTTCCTGTCTGCCAACCAGTTCTCTCTCCAAGACAGTACCTTACCCCCAATCCCATGTGCTTTAACTTTGCACGCTAATCTCTTATGCGGGACCTTATCAAAAGCCTTCTGAAAGTCCAAATACATCACATCCACTGGTTCTCCTTTATCTATTCTACCAGTGACATCCTCATAAAATTCCAGTAGATCAGTCAAGCATCATTTACCTTTTGTAAATCCATTTTGACTTTGTCCGATCCTGTCACTGTTTTCCAAGTGCTCTGCTATTACATCTTTTATAATGGACTCTAGCATTTTCCCCACTACCGATGTCAGGCTTACTGGTCTATAATTCCCCGTTTTCTCTCTACCACCATTTTTAAATAGTGGGGTTACATTAGCTATCCTCCAATCCATGGGAACTGTTCCAGAGTCTATTGAGTTTTGGAAGATGAGCAGCAATGCATCTACTATTTCTAGGGCCACTTCCTTAAGTACCCTAGGATGTAGATTATCAGGCCCTGGGGATTTATCGGCCTTCAATCCCGTCAATTTTCCTAACACCATTTCCCTACAAATACTGATTTCATTCAATTCCTCCCTCTCATTAGACCCTATGTTCCCTGACATCTCTGGGAGGTTATTTGTGTCCTCCTTTGTGAAGACAGAACCAAAGTATGTATTTAATTGGTCTGCCATTTCTTTATTCCCCATAATAAATTCCTCTGATTCTGACTGCAAGGGACCTACGCTTGACTTCACCAATCTTTTTCTCTTCACATATCTATAGAAGCTTTTACAGTCAGTTTTTACGTTCCCTGCAAGCTTATTCTCAATCTATTTTCCCCCTCTTAATTAATCCCTTTGTCCTCCTTTGCTGAATCCTAAACTGCTCCTAATCCTCAGGTTTGCTGCCTTTTCTGGCCAAATTATATGTCCTCTCCTTGCATCTTATGCTATCCCTAATTTCCCTTGTTAGCTACAGTTGAGTCACCTTTTTTGTTTTATTTTTATGCCAAACCGGTATGAACAAATTCTGTAGTTCATCCATGCGATCTTTAAATGTTTGCCATTGCCTATCCACCGTCAACCCTTTAAGTAACGTTCCCCAATCCATCCTAGCCAACTCATGCCTCATACCATCGTAGTTTCCTTTATTTAAATTCAGGACCCTAGTCTCTGAGTCAACTACTTCACTCTCCATTTTAATGAAGAATTCAATCATATTATGATCACTCCTCCCCGAGGGGCCTCGCACAACAAGATTGCTAATTTATTCTTTCTCATTCCATAATACCCAGTCTAAGATGGCCTGATCTCTAGTTGGTTCCTCGCCATATTGGTCCAGGAAACCATACCGTATACACTCTCGGAATTCCTCCTCCACGGTATTGTTACTAATTTGGTTAGTCCAATCTATATGTAGATTAAAGTCACCCATGATAACTGCTGTGCCCTTATTGCACGCATCTCTAATTTCCCGTTTAATGCCATCCCCAACCTCAGCATTACTGTTTGGGGGGTCTGTATACAACTTCCACTAACGTTTTCTGCCCCATGGTATTTCTCAGCTCAGCCCATACAGATTTCACATCATCAGAGCTAATATCCTTCCTTACTATTATGTTAATCGCTTTAACCAGCAATGCTATCCCACCTCCTTTTCCTTTTTTCCTGTCCTTCCTGAATATTGAATACCCCTGGATGTTGAATTCCCAGTCTTGGTCACCCTGGAGCCATGTCTCCGTAATCCCAATTATATCATATCTATTTGCGCAACTAATTCATCCACCTTAATATGAATGCTCCTCGCATTAAGACACAAAGCCTTCAGGCTTGATTTTTTAACACTCTTAGTCCTTTTAGACTTATTATGTCCTGTGGCCCTGTTTGATTTACACCCTATATTTCTCTGCCTTCCACTTTTGCTTTTCTCCTTCCTGTCTTTTATTTCTATCCTTGCTTCCCTTTCCTCTGTGTCCCTGCACAGGTTCCCAACCCCCTGCCATTTTAGTTTAAACCCTCCCCAACAGTACTAGTAAACACTCCCCCTAGGACAACGGTGTATTTGAACTTTCAGAAGGCTTTCGATAAGGTCCCGCATAAGAGATTAGCGTGCAAAATTAAAGGCACATGGGATTGGGGGCAAGATATTGACTTGGATAGAGAACTGGTTGATGGACAGAAAGCAAAGAGTTGGAATAAACGGGTCATTTTCCAAGTGGCAGGCAGTGACTAGTGGGGTACCGCAAGGATCGGTCCTAGGACCCCAGCTGTTCACAATATATATTAATGATCTGGACGAGGGAATTGGATGTAATATCTCCAAATTTGCAGACGACACAAAGCTGGGTGGGAGGGTATGCTGTGAGGAGGAGGTCATGGAACTCCAGTACAATTTGGACAGGTTAGGTGATTGGGCAGAAACATGGCAAATGCACTATAATGTGGATAAATGTGAGGTTATCCACTTTGGTGGCAAAAACAGGAAGGCAGATTATTATTTAAATGGCAATAGATTGGGAGAAGGGGAAGTGCAACGAGACCTGGGTGTTCTTGTGCACCAGTCGCTGAAGGTAAGCATGCAGGTGCAGCAGGCGGTTAAGAAGGCAAATGGAATGTTGGCCTTCGTAGCAAGAGGGTTCAAGTACAGGAACAAGGATGTCTTGATACAGTTGTACAGGGCCTTGGTGAGACCGCACCTTGAGTATTGTGTGCAGTTTTGGTCGCCTTATCTGAGGAAGGACATTCTTGCCATGGAAGAAGTGCAGCAAAGATTCACCAGGCTGATACCTGGGATGGCAGGAATGACGTATGAGGAGAGATTGTGTCAATTGGGCTTATACTCACTGGAGTTTAGAAGATTGAGAGGGGATCTCATCGAAACCTATAAAATTCTGTCGGGCCTGGACAGACTAGATGCTGGAAGGATGTTCCCGATGGTTGGGGAGTCCAGAACTCGGGGTCATAGTCTAAGGATAAGGGGTAGGCCATTTAGGGCTGAAATGAGGAGGAATTTCTTCACCCAGAGAGTGGTGAACCTGTGGAATTCTCTGCCACAGAGGGCGGTGGAGGCCAGTTCATTAAATATATTCAAGAAAGAGTTGGATATATTTCTTAAGGCTAAAGGGATCAAGGGATATGGGGAGAAGGCAGGGACAGGGTACTGAATTTGGATGATCAGCCATGATCTCATTGAATGGCGGAGCAGGCTCAAAGGGCCGAATGGCCTACTCCTGCTCCTATCTTCTATGTTTCTCTAAGGGGTCGGCCTTTTAGGACAGAAATGAGGAGGAATTTCTTCACCCATAGAGTGGTGAACCTGTGGAATTCTCTACCACAGAGTGCAGTAGAGGCCAATACATGAAATATATTCAAGAAGGAGTTGGATATATTTCTTAAGGCTAAAGGGATCAAGGGGTAGGGGGAGAAAGCAGGGACCGGGTACTGAACTTGGATGATCAGCCATGATCGCATTGAATGGCGGAGCAGGCTCGAAGGGCCGAATGGCCAACTCCTGCTCCTATCTTCTATGTTCCGGTCCCGCCCAGGTGCAAACCGTCCAGTTTGTACTGGTCCCACCTCCCCCAGAACTGGTTCCAATGTCCCAGGAATTTGAATCCTTCCCCCTTGCACCATTCCTCTAGCCACGTATTCATTTGAAATATCCTTCTATTTCTACTCTGACTAGCACGTGGCACTGGTAGCAATCCTGAGATTATTGCCTTTGTGGTCCTATTTTTTAATTTATCTCCAGCTCCCTATATTCAGCTTTTAGGACCTCATCCCATTTTTTACCTATATCCACTATGACAACTGGCTGTTCACCCTCCCCCTCCAGAATATCCTGCAGCTGCCCCGAGACATCCTTGACCCTTGTACCAGGGAGGCAACATACCATCCTGGAGTCTTGTTTGCGGCCGCAGAAACGCCCATCTTTTCCCCTTACAATAGAATTCCCTATCACTATAGCTCTCCTGCTCTTTTTCCTCCCGTCCTGTGCAGCAGGACCACCCATGGTGCCAGGAAGTTGGCTGCTGCTGCCTTCCCCCGATAAGCCATCTCCCTCAACACTATCCAAAGTGGTATATCTGTTTGAAAGGGGGATGGCCACAGGGGACCCCTGCACTACCTGCCTGCGCCTACTACTCTGCCCAGTGATCACCCATTCCCTTCCTGCCTGTGCAGCTTTTACCTGCGGTGTGTCCAACTCCCTAAACATACAATCCACGATGTCCTCAGCATCGCGAATGCTCCAGTATGTATCCATTCGCAGCTCCAGCACCACAATGTGGTCTGTCAGTAGCTGCAGCTAGATACACTTCCCGCACACATGGTCGTCAGGGACACGAGAAGTGTCCCTGATTTCCTACATAGTGCAGGAGGAGCATGCCACGGGACCGAGCTGTGCTGCCATGACTTACCCCTTAATTCAAATTAAATTAAATCAAATCAATGCCACTAATTACACTACAATTAAATGATATACTCAAGGGCCCTTGTTTACTACCACTCACCGCTACACAACAGAGACCCTAGAAACTATAACCACAAAAATTAAGTTTGGAAAAAAGCGAGAAAGCGAGAAATGCTCACCAACCAATCACATACCTGCTTTCTGGTGACGTCACACTTCGATTACTTTTTACTTCTCGCTGCTGCCGCCGGTGTGTGTGGGCCGCTCTCGCTCCCCGCTCTTTAACTCCTCATTCTCCGCGCTCTATCTCCATCCAGGGCCGCTCTCGCTGCTGCCGCCGGTGAGACTGGGCCGCTCTCTCCCTGCTCCTTAACGCCTTGGTCTCCGCGCTCAGTCTCCACCCAGGGCCGTTCTCGCTACTGCTGCTGGTGTGTCTGGCCCGCTCTTGCTCCCCGCTTTTTAACTCCTCAGTCTCCACGCTCGGTCTCCACCCAGGGCCACTCTCGCTGCTGCCACCGGTGAGTCTAGGCCGCTCTCTCTCCCCACTCCTTAACTCCTCGGTCTCCGCGCTCAGTCTCCAACCAGGGCCACTCTCACTGCTGCCGCCGGTGTGTCTGGGCTGCTCTCGCTGCCCCCTCCTTAACTCCTCAGTCTCTGCGCTCAGTCTTCACCCAGGGCCGCTCTCGCTGCTGCCGTGGGTAAATGCAAGTCTTTCTTTCTTACAAGCCAGCAGGCAAATGCGCCCCTTAGCTCTCCTCCCCACACCCAAGTGGGCCATTTGTCAATGAGCTACTTGAGTACTTTCCCATTTGCTTTCACTAGAGAAGAGGATGCTGCCAATTTGGCAGTAGAGGAGGAGGTGGTAGTGATCTTGAATAGGCTAAAAAATAAAGAGGAGGTACTTAAAGATTGGCAGTACTCAAGGTAGAAAAATCACCCGGTCCGGATGGGATGCATCCTAGGTTACTGAGGGATGTAAGGGTGGAGATAGCGGGGGATCTGGCCGCAATCTTCCAATCCTCCTTGGATATGGGGCTGGTGCCAGAGGACCGGATGACTGAAAATGGTACACAACTGCTCAAAAAAGGGATGGGTATAAACCTGGCAATTACAGGCCAGTCAGCCTAACGTCAATGGTAGAGACAATAATCCCAGACAAAATTAATTGGCACTTGGAAAAGTATGGACTAATAAATGAAGGTTAGCATGGATTTGTTAAAGGTAAATAGTGTTTAACTAATTTGATTGAGTTCTTTGTAATGTACAGGATTGATGCCAAGTAGCGCAGTTGATGTTTGATAAAGTACCATATAACAGACTTGTTAGCAAAATTAAGGTGAATGGGATTAAAGGACAGTGGCAGTGTGGGTACAAAACTCGCTACGGGATAGAAAGCATAGATTAGTGTTAAACAGTTGGATTCGGACTGCAGGGAAGTATACAGTGGTGTTAGGACCAATGCTCTTTTTGTTATATGTTAATGACCTGGACTTAATTTCAAAGTTTGCAGATGACACAAATCTCAGAAATGTAGTAGACAATGAGGAGGATAGTAACAGATTTCAGGAGGACATAGACTGGTGAAATGGGCAGACACATGGCAGATGAAATTTAACACAGATGTGTGAAGTGATACATTTTGGTAGGAAGAATGAGAAGAGGCAATATAAACTTACTGGCACAGTTTTAATGTGGTGCAGGAACAGAGACACCTGGGGGTATATGTGCACAAATCTTTGAAGGTGGCAGGACAAGTTGCGAAGGCTGTTGAAAAAAACATTTGGGATCCTTAGCTTTATTAATTGAGGCATAAGAGTACAAAAGCACGGTAGTTATGCAAAACCTTTATAAAACACTGGATGTCAAGGCCTTCGAGAGGGTGCAGAAGAGATTTACTAGAATGGTACCAGCGTTGAGGGACTTCAGTTATATGGAGAGGCTGGAGAAGCTAGGGTTATTATACTTAGAGCAGAAGTTAAGAGGAGATTTGATAGATAATGTCCAAAATTGTGAACGATTTTGATAGAGTAAATAAGGAGAAACTGTTTCCAATGGCAGAAGGTTTGGTAACCTGAGGACACAGATTTAAGGTCATTTGCAAAAGAACAAGAGGTGACATGGAAAATAAATTATGCAGCGAGTGGTTATGATCTGGAATGCACTGCCTGAAAGGGTGGTGGAAGCAGATTCAATAATAACTTTCAAAAGAGAATTGGATAAATACTTGAAAAGGAGACATTGTCTGGCGGTATGGGACTAATTGGATAGAACATAAGAACATAAGAAATAGGAGCAGGAGTAGGCCATTCGACCCCTCGAGCCTGCTCCGCCATTCAATAAGATCATGGCTGCTCTTCTACCTCAACTCCACTTTCCTGCACTATCCCCATATTCCTTGATTCCCTTAATATCCCAAAATCAATGATCTCTGTCTTGCATATACTCAACGACTGAGCCTCTGGGGTAGAGAATTCCAAAGATTCACCACCCTCTGAGTGAAGAAATTTCTCCTCATCTCAGTCATAAATGGCCGACCCCTTATTCTGAGACTGTGATCCCTGGTTCTAGACTCCCCAGCCAGGGGAAACATCCTCCCTGCATCTACCCTGTCAAGCCCTGTAAGAATTTTGTATGTTTCAATGAGATCACCTCTAATTCTTCTAAATTCCAGAGAATATAGGCCTAGTCTACTCAATCTCTCCTCATAGGACAATCCCCCCCCCATCCCAGGAATCAGTCTGGTGAACCTTCATTGCACTCCCTCTATAGCATGTATATCCTTCCTTAGGTAAGGAGACCAAAACTGTACACAATACTCCAGGTGTGGTCTCACCAGGGCCCTTTCAACGAGCTGGCACAGGCACGATGGGCCAAATGGCCGCCTCTTGTGCTGTATCATTATATGATTTTATGGTCGGCTGTTTGACAGTGGAAGGCATTGCAGCTGAGGTTCAGGGAGCTAAATGTGTGCGCTTCAACATGTTGGGTAGCTCCCACAGCAATGTCTCAGCTGTAACTCATTTATAGCACTCTTGTCCCTGTGTCAGAATGCCGTGGCTTTAAGTTCCCCACTCCAGAGACTTGAGCACAACATCTAGGCTGACACTCCCGGTTCAGTGCTGAGGGAGTGCCACACTGTCGGAGGTGCTGTCTTTCAGATGAGGCCCTGTCTGTCTTCTCGGAGGATGTAAAAGAGCCCATGGCACTATTTGAATAAGAGCATAGGAGTTCTCCAATATTTATCCCTCACCCAACACCACCAAAAACAGGTTATCTGGTCATTATCACATTGCTGTTTGTGGGAGCTTGCTGTGTGCAAATTGGCTGCCGGAGCTTCCTAGATTACAACAGTGACTACACTTCAAAAGTACTTCATTGGCTGTAAAGCATTTTGGGACGTCCTGAGGTGAAAGGCGTTAAATAAATGCTAGTCTTTCTTTCAATGGAGACTTGGTGTCTTTCAAGGAATGGTTAGATGGCATGATGAGGGAGCTGGTAAGTTTTATTTTTGTGTGTATGGATAAGCTGGGACGGGGGCATAGCCTCCCTCATCTATCTATATATCTATATATTTATGTTGTGAACTAATTTCCCATTCTAAAGTTATCCCCCACTGAACAGTTCAGTGATTTCCCCACTGCTGTCACTAGGTGGGGCTGCTGATACATTGTCTTCCGGTGAGGGCGCTGGAGTTTCGACGGGAAGAGATTTATTTCTGTGCCTGGGGGATGCTCAAATAAGGTTGACGTGCTGGCTTTTAAAGAACCTCTGACCCCTGACCCCGGACCCCGACCCCCCGCCAAACGTGATTCATTATCTGTCCCTTCTTCGGCTGTAGAATAAATGGTTGGTTTGTTAACGCTGATTAAAAATCTTATGATGCTTCACCGAGTCATTTGCCTTGTAGCTAAAGAAGCCGACTTCAATTTTTGATTATTCAGATACGCCCTAGTCAAAAAACAGAGAGATGCCGACCAAACCTGCGGAAATCCAGGTCAACCTGATCATTAATGGAAGGAGATATTACCCATACTCCTCAGCGCCAGTGAAACCACGCTATGGCTCTAATGTTTAGAGTGGTTCCACCCTCGCTGAGGCATATGGGTAACATGACTGCCATTAGCTTCAAGCCACCATTTTTCTAACTAGTTACTCTTTAACCACCTGTCTACATTTAAGAATCAGTTTAAAAAGCTGATTTTTTTTAATGTTTCTAAATGTGTGTTTCAGTGTTTTTTTGTTTCCTCAGAGGTGAAGATGTAAGGAACTTGGAGGCCTCAACCCTGATCAAGTGGTGTACAGCTCTGTCCCTTCAGTAACTTTTGTCTGATGAATTCTCTCCTCTCTGGGTCAGAAGCTTGTGGGTTCAAACCCCACATCAGTCCTACTACCACAGCTGACACTGAAGTGCATCACTGGCAGGGCAGCATTGTCGGAGGTGCTGTCTTATTGGGTGAGACATTTAAACCGAGGTCCCACCTTGCCTGTGCAGGTGGACATTCGAGATCCCCAATGGCACTATTTGAAAAAGAGCATGGCGTTCTCCCGACGCCCTGGCCAACATTCCTCCCTTGAGCAAACAATAACAAATGAGATCAACTGGTCACTTCTGTCATTGCTGTGTCTGGGATATTGGTACTTAGGAACAGGAGCGGCCCATTCATCCCCTTGAGCCTGCTCTATCTTTCAATTAGACCATGACTGATTTTCCCCTCAACCCCATTTACTTGCCTTTGCTCCATGTATCTTGATACCCTTACCTAACAAAAATCTATCAATCTCAATCTTGAAAACTCCAATTATCCCAGCATCCACAGCCTTCTTGGGGGGAGAGAGTTCCAGATTTCCACTACCCTTTATGTGCAACCGTACTTTCTGATTTCCCTCCTGAAAGGCTTATTTCAAATTTCGTCCCTTGTTCTTGATTCCTCCACCAGAGGAAATAGTTTCTCTGTATCTAATCTATCAAATCCCTTGATCATTTTAAACACCTCCATCAGATCACCCCTCAACTTTCTAAACTCCGTGGACTACAAGCCAAGTCTATGCAAGCTGTCCTCATGATCTAACCCTGTCAGCCTCGGTATCATTCTGGTGAATCTGTGCTGCACACGGCACAAGGCCAATATATCCTTCCTGAGGTGCGGTTCCCAGAACTGAACACTACTCCAGATGATGTCTGATCAAGATTCTATACAATATGCTGCACAATGGTTCCCTACATAACAGTCACTGCACTTCAAAGCAATTCATTGTGTGTGAAGTGCTTTCAATGTGACAAGGTGCTATATAAATGCAAGTTGAACTTCTCTCTGGACAAGCACAACTAAAATAAAAATATAATTGCTGTACTTACCGAGTAAGCCTTGGTTTTTACCCACATGTGGGGTCCGCATTTAATGAGTTGAAAGAAGATGGTACCTTTTGCCGAGTGTAAAACTGGACTGGGGTGTGATTGTTAAGTTCATTGTGAACTTCTCTCTGGACAAGCACAACTAAAATAAAAAGTATAATTGCTGTATTTACTGATAAGCCTTGGTTTTTACCCATGTGTGCCTTCTGTTGCCTAGGCCCTAAGCTCTGGAATTCCCTGCCTAAACCTCTCTGCCTTGCTACCTCTCTCTCCTCCTTTAAGATGCTCCTTAAAACCTACCTCTTTGACCAAGCTTTTGGTCACCTGCCCTAATTTCTCCTTAGGTGGCTCGGTGTCAAATGTTTTTGTCTTATAATACTCCTGCGAAGCGCCTTGGGACGTTTCACTACATTAAAGGTGCTATATAAATACAAGTTGTTGTTGTTGAGGTTTTTTTTGCTCTTGTTTATCAAACTTCAATGCAAATCTTGGTAACACATTCCTCCAGCCCTGATACTCGTCAGTTAGTGTTTTTAAAAATTCTTTCAAACAGCCCACTGAAACAGATTATCTGATCATTATCACATTGCTGTTTGTGGGAGCTTGCTGTGCACAAATTGGCTGCTGCGTTTCCTACATTACCACAGTGACTACACTTCAAAAGTACTTCATTGGCTGTAAAGCCCTTTGGGATGTCCTGATGTTGTGAAAGGCATTAAATAAATGCAAGGCTTTCTTTTCTTTCTTAACTACACCAGCCATATCAACACTGTGGCTGAGTACTCTGTGATGAGTGGCTCACTTAGCCCCTCAAAGGCTTTCCACCACATACAAGGCTTAAGTGGGGAGTGTGATGGGATACTCACCGCATGCCTAGAAGTCTGACACTTAATCAGCACTTTGGGATGCCCTGAGGGTGTGAAAAGTGCTATATAAATGCAAGTCTTTCTTTCTATCATCCAGAACAGACCAGTTTGCTTGATCAGTGCACCATCCACTGGCCACAATATCCACTCCCACCACTACCAATTCAATTCAATTCAATTCAATTTTCAATTCAAATCGCTTTATTGGCATAACAAGTTACATCTTATGTTACCAAAACATCGAAAAACATTCATGTTTGTTCACAAAAATACAGATCTATCCATACAGTGTATAAACAGATATATCCCTGAGTGTATAAATATACTTTCATATAATTTATATATACTCTTATATTTAGTGGTTGTCCCTCTGTTTATGGCAAGCTGTAACATAGTGTGCCGCTAGTGTTACGCAATTTCTCTCTTCCCCTAGTAGGTATGGGAGTTTTTGGTCGTCATTCAAATTTCTGAATTCCGGGCATATTTTTGTGAATTTTGGGTAGAAATTCTCCCTTATGCCCTGATATTTTCTACAAGCTGTGAGGAAGTGCATCTCTGTCTCCACCACTCCCTGACTGCAGTGAGAGCATATCCTGTCCTCTCTTGGTAGCCGGGTCTGCCTGTGTCTACCTTTTTCGATCGCCAGGTTATGTTCACTAAGTCTGTACATTGTCAAAGTTTTTCTCAGTTTGCTATCCTTTACCATGGTCAGGTAATCAGCCATGTTGTATTGTCTGTTTAGGGCCAAGTAGCAATTGAGTTTGCTTTGGGTTTTTGTTGTTTCTGCCCAATATGACAGATATTTTTCCTTTTGCTTAGCGATGATTGTGTTGGGTCGAATTCTTTGTGTTACGCTGTCACTGTCCTGGGGCTGGTTATTGTTAGTATTGTTAGTAGTTACTTCACTGAGTCCCAGGACTAGTTGACTGAGGGTATTCTTCTTTATGGTCCTCTCTTGGCATTTCAGGGCTTCGTAATGATAGCATTGGGGGTTGCTCATTTCTAGGTGTTTCCAAAATTTGGTGGCTCTTTTTTGGATAGTGATTATTAATGGATATTGGCCTAGTTCTGCCCTGCATGCATTGTTTACGGTTTTCCTTTTGAGTCCGGAGGATACTTTTACAGAATGGGACTGTAGTATGTCCGATCTACAGGATGCGCTACAGCAATTCACTGAGGTTACTTTGACCACCTCCCAAACCTGTGACCCCCACCACTGAGAAGGACAAGGACCGCAATAGAAGTGGAACACCGTCACCACCAAGTTCCCCTCCAAGTCACACACTATCCTGACTTGGAAATAGATTGCCGTTCCTTCATCGTCACTGGGTCAAAATCATGGAACTCGCTCCCTAACAGCACTGTGGGAGTACCTTCACCACACGGACTGCAGCGGTTCAAGATGGCGGCTCACCACCACCTTCTCAAGGGCAACTAGGGATGGGCAATAAATGGCAGACTTGCCAGCAACAACCACATCCCAGGAATAACAATTTTAAAAAACTTCCCCAGGTTTAAGTTCAGGTGTGGAGCGATAAAGGACCCTTTGGATTGTATACTCAACATTAATAAGGGAAGTTGAAACATAGAAACATAGAAGATAGGAGCAGGAGTAGGCCATTCGGCCCCTCGAGCCTGTTCTGCCATTCAATGCGATCATGGCTGATCATCCAAATTCAGTCCCTGCTTTCTCCCCATATCCCTTTAGCCTTAAGAAATATATCCAACTCCTTCTTGAATATATTTAATGACTTGGCCTCTACTGCCTTCTTTGGTAGAGAATTCCACAGGTTCACCACTCTCTGGGTGAAGAAATTCCTCCTCATCTCAGTCCTAAATGGCTTACCCCTTATCCTTAGACTGTGACCCCTGGTTCTGGACTCCCCCACCATCAGGAACATCCTTCCTGCATCTAGTCTGGCTAGTCCTGTTAGAATTTTATAAGTTTCAATGAGATCCCCTCTCATTCTTCTAAACTCCAGCGAGTACAAGCCCAATCGACCCAATCTCTCCTCATACATCATTCCTGCCATCCCAGGTATCAGTCTGGTGAATCTTCGCTGAACTCCTTCCATGGCAAGAACATCCTTCCTCAGATAAGGCGACCAAAACTGCACACAATACTCAAGATGTGGTCTCACCAAGGCCCTGTACAACTGCAGCAAGACATCCTTGTTCCTGTACTCAAACCCTCTCGCTACAAAGGCCAACATATCATTTGCCTTCTTAACCGCCTGCTGCACCTGCATGCTTACCTTGAGCTACTGGTGCACAAGAAATCATGTTTGGGGTGGAATTTCAGTGTATCTGTGTGTACTGTATTCATAATTTCAAATCCTCAGATTCCAACCACGTGTGTAGCTTTCAAAGGAAGCGCTTAAAACATTGCCTAATCAGAACCAAACTGCGGTCCAATAATGACCTCACCCTTAATTCTTGCAAAATACCAGACTTCTGTACATACATATGCTTATAACACTCGGCACATTATTGCATGCTTAAAACACACACACTCGACTAAAGATTTTCAAGTGACCAAATCACCTCCCTTTTCCATTCTTGTGAAAAGTCGCAAGTTTTTAAACGTTAATTTAGTTGCTGGTCGTGGAATTGTTTTGCAAACGGTATTGTTGGTTGCGTTTAAATTAACCAATCAAACTCTCTTTTGTCTTTTAAATTCCATGTTTGTGTCTTTTTATATATATAATATATATATTTAAAGTTTTTTTTAAAAGGTGCGATGTCCTATCAATGGACTGGGTGGGAGTGGGAAGGGGATTGATGGAGGTAGGGCGGGAACGGGAAAACTTTTTGAAAGGTTTTTGGGAAAGTTTTGGCGCATGCGCAGTGCGCGGCTGAAACTGACAAGCGCAGGGGGGCTGGCGGTGGAGTTTAGTCAGTTTCACGGAAACCGACCGGAGCAGTCGGTGCGGATAAGAAGCGCGGAGGAGTAAGGAGCGGTGTTGCAGATCCCCACAGCCCCTCCCAGAGCCAGTGTCTGCGGATTAACGAGCGGTTGCCAGTGCTCACCCCAGGGCAGAGCCCCGGTAAGTTGCAGCTCCCGCCGCCCGCCTAATTCTCGCTGGGTGCAATTTTCAGGGTTTTGGGGGGGGTTTAAGATTTGTTGCTGACGTGTTGGAACTTGCGTTGTGTTTACATCAAACGAAATGCGCCTCTGGGGTGTGGTGATTCCGGCGCAGGGGCCGAGGCGGGTCAGGGTGCCGACACAGAGTGAGGAGTCGGTGCAGATACACAGAGATCATGATGGGAGCGCAAGGAAAGGGGGCAATGGGCAGGGCACAGAGTGTGTGGGTATGGGGGCAGGGCACAGTGGGTGTGGGGGCAGGGCAGAGAGAGTGGGTCTGGGGGCAGGGCACAGAAAGTGTGGGTATGGGGGCAGGGGTCAGAGTGTGGGTATGGGGGCAGGTGGCACAGTGTGGGGGCAGGGCAGAGAGGGTGGGTATGGGGGCAGGGCAGAGAGGGTGGGTATGGGGGCAGGGCAGAGAGTGTGGGTATGGGGGCAGGGCACAGAAAGTGTGGGTATGGGGGCAGGGGTCAGAGAGTGTGGGTATGGGGGCAGGTGGCACAGTGTGGGGGCAGGGCAGAGAGGGTGGGTGTGGGGGCAGGGCAGAGAGGGTGGGTGTGGGGGCAGGGCAGAGAGTGGGTATGGGGGCAGGGGGCAGAGTGTGGGTATGGGGGCAGGGGGCAGAGTGTGGGCATGGGGGCAGGGGGCAGAGTGTGGGTATGGGGCAGGGGGCATAGTGTGGGTATGGGGTGGGGGCAGAGTGTGGGTATGGGGGCAAGGGGCAGAGTGTGGGTATGGGGCAGGGGCAGTGTGTGGGTATGGGGCAAGGGGCAGAGAGTGTGGGTATGGGGGCAGGGGTCAGAGTGTGGGTATGGGGCAGGGGGCAGTGTGTGGGTATGGGGGCAGGGGGCAGAGTGGGTATGGGGGCAGGGGGCAGAGTGTGGGTATGGGGCAGGGGCAGTGTGTGGGTATGGGGCAAGGGGCAGAGTGTGGGTATGGGGCAGGGGCAGTGTGGGTATGCGGACGGGGCAGAGTGTGGGTATGGGGCAGGGGTCAGAGTGTGGGTATGGGGCAGGGGTCAGAGTGTGGGTAAGGGGCAGGGGCAGTGTGTGGGTATGGGGGCAGGGGGCAGAGTGGGTGTGAGGCAGGGGGCAGAGTGTGGGTATGGGGCAAGGGGCAGAGAGTGTGGGTATGGGGGCAGGGCAGAGAGTGTGGGTCTGGGGGCAGGGCAGAGAGTGTGGGTCTGGGGCAGGGGGCAGAGTGTGGGTAACATATAGGGTGGATAAAGGTGAACCAGTGGACGTAGTGTATTTAGACTTGCAAAAGGCATTTGACAAGGTGCCACACAAAAGATTATTGCTTAAGATAAAAAATCACGGGATTGGGGGTAATATTCTGGCATGGATAGAGGATTGGCTATCTAATAGAAGGCAGAGAGTTGGGATAAATGGTTCATTCTCAGACTGGCAATCAGTAACTAGTGGTGTTCCGCAGGGGTCAGTGCTGGGTCCCCAACTCTTTACAATCTATATTAACGATTTGGAGGAGGGGACCGAGTGTAACATATCAAAGTTTGCAGATGATACTAAGATGGGAGGGAAAGTAGTGAGTGAGGAGGACATAAAAAACCTGCAAGGGGACATAGACAGGCTAAGTAAGTGGGCAGAGATTTGGCAGATGGAATACAATACTGGAAAGTGTGAGGTTATGCACTTTGGCAGGAAAAATCGTAGAGCAAGTTGTTATCTTAATGGCAAGAAACTGGAAAGTACTGAAGTACAAAGGGATCTGGGGGTCCTGGTGCACGAAACTCAAAAGGTTAGTATGCAGGTGCAGCAAGTGATTAAGAAGGCCAATGGAATGTTGGCTTTCATTGCTAGGGGGATAGAATATAAAAATAGGGAGGTATTGCTTCAGTTGTACAAGGTATTGGTGAGACTGCACCTGGAATACTGCGTACAGTTTTGGTGTCCATACTTAAGAAAGGACATACTTGCTCTCGAGTCAGTACAAAGAAGGTTCACTCGGTTAATCCCGGGGATGAGGGGATGGACATATGAGGAGAGGTTGAGTAGATTGGGACTCTACTCATTGGAGTTCAGAAGAATGAGAGGCGATCTTATTGAAACATATAAGATTGTGAAGGGGTTGGATCGGGTGGATGCGGGGAGGATGTTCCCGATGATGGGTGAAACTAGAACTAGGGGGCATAGTCTTAGAATAAGGGGCTGCTCTTTCAAAACTGAGATGAGGAGGAACTGCTTCACTCAGAGGGTGGTAGGTCCATGGAATATGCTGCCCCAAAAAGCTGTAGAAGCTACATCATTACATAAATTTAAAACAGAAATAGACAGTTTCCTAGAAGTAAAGGGAATTAAGGGTTACGGGGAGCGGGCAGGAATTTGGACATGAGTCTAGGTTCGGATCGGTCATGGCCCTGTGGGTAGCGGAGCGGGCCCAGGGGCCGTGTAGCCTGATCCTGCTCCTATTTCGTGTGTCTAATTCTGTTAGATTCAGGAGATGGTTCTGTGATAGTGGATTGGCGGTTAGGATCAGATCAGCCATGATTTTATTGAATGGTGGAGCAGGCTCGAGGGGCCGATTGGCCTACTCCTCCTATTTCTTATGTTCTTATGGTATGGGGGCAGGGGGCAGAGAGTGTGGGTATGGGGGCAGGGCAGAGAGTGTGGGTCTGGGGGCAGGGGGCAGAGAGTGTGGGTATGGGGGCAGAGCAGAGTGTGGGTCTGGGGCAGGGGGCAGTGTGTGGGTATGGGGGCAGGGGGCAGTGTGTGGGTATGGGGGCAGGGGGCAGTGTGTGGGTATGGGGCAGAGCAGAGTGTGGGTCTGGGGCAGGGGGCAGAGGGTGTGGGTCTAGGGCAGGGGCAGAGAGTGTGGGTATGGGGCAGGGCAGAGAGTGTGGGTCTGGGGCAGGGGGCAGTGTGTGTATGGGGCAGGGGGCAGAGTGTGGGTATGGGGGCAGTGTGTGGGTATGGGGGCAGTGTGTGGGTATGAGGCAGGGGACAGTGGGTATGGGCAGGGGGCAGAGTGGGTATAGGGGGTAGTGTGTGGGTATGGGGGCAGGGCAGAGAGTGTGGGTATGGGGCAGGGGGCAGAGTGTGGGTATGGGGGCAGGGGGCAGAGTGTGGGTATGGGGGCAGGGGGCAGAGTGGCGGTATGGGGGAAGGGGGCAGAGTGTGGGTCTGAGGCAGGGGGCAGAGTGGGTATGGGGGCAGGGCAGAGTGTGGGTATGGGGGTAGATACATAGATACATAGAAGATAGGAGCAGGAGTAGGCCATTCGGCCCTTCGTGCCTGCTCCGCCATTCAATGAGATCATGGCTGATCCTTTAATTCAGTATCCCGTCCCCGCCTTCTCTCCGTAACCCTTAACCCCTTTTGCCCGTAGAAATATATCTAATTCCCTCTTAAATATATTTAATGAGCTGGCGTACACTGCCCTCTGTGGCAATGAGTTCCACAGGTTCACCACTCTCTGAGTGAAGAAATTCCCCCTCATCTCTGTCCTAAATGGTTTAGCCCTTATCCTTAAATTATGTCCTCTAGTTCTGTTCTCACCCGCCAAGGGAAACATTCCTTCTGCATCCAGTCTGTCTAGACCTGTCAGAATTTTATACACTTCTATGAGGTCCCCTCTCAATCTTCTAAACTCCAGTGTGTACATCCCTAAACTACATAGTCTCTCCTCATAGGTCATTCCCGCCATTCCTGGTATCAGCCTGGTGAATCGCCGCTGCACCCCCTCCATGGCAAGAACATCCTTCCTCAGATGAGGCGACCAAAACTGTACACAGTACTCGAGGTGTGGTCTCACCAGTGCCCTGTACAGCTGCAGCAAGGTATCCCTGTTCCTGTATTCTAACCCTTTTGCTATGAAGGCCAGCATACCGTTTGCCTTCTTGACCGCCTGTTGCACCTGCATGCTCGCCTTCAGTGACTGGTGTACAAGAACACCCAGGTCTCTCTGTACTTCCCCCTCTCCCAATCTATTGCCATTTAAATAATAATTTGCCCTCCCGTTCCTGCACCCAAGGTGGATAACTTCGCACTTGTCCACATTATAGTGCATCTGCCATTTATCCGCCCAATCGCCCAGTCTGTCCAAATCGCTCTGGAGCTTCCTGGTCTCTTCCTCTGAGCCCACCCCCCCTCCTAGTTTAGTGTCGTCTGCAAATTTGGAAATGCTGCATCCGACTCCCTGATCCAGGTCATTAATGTAAATTGTGAACAGCTGGGGGCCCAGGACAGATCCCTGTGGTACCCCACTTGTTACTGCCTGCCATTCAGAAAATGAGCCGTTTATTCCAACTCTCTGTTTTCTATCTGACAGCCAGTTCCCTATCCACGCCAATACTTTCCCCTTTATCCCATGAGCCTCAATTTTCCATGCTAATCTTTTATGTGGGACCTTATCGAAGGCCTTTTGGAAGTCCAGGTACACCACATCTACTGGCTCTCCCCCATCTATTCTACCAGTTACTCCCTCAAAAAATTCCAATAGATTAGTCAAGCACGATTTACCCTTTGTAAATCCATGTTGACTCTGTCCTATCCTGTCCCCATTTGCTAAGTGCTCCGCTATTTCATCCTTAATGATGGACTCCAGCATTTTGCCCACAACTGATGTAAGGCTTACAGGTCTGTAATTACCTGCTTTTTCCCTACCCCCCTTTTTGAATAGTGGGGTAACGTTAGCTACCCTCCAATCCATGGGCACTGTTCCCGAGTCTAATGAATTCTGAAAAATCATCCTTAGTGCATCCGCTATCTCTAGGGCCACCTCCTTCAGTACCCTAGGATGCATGTTATCAGGCCCTGGGGATTTGTCCACCTTCAATCCCTTTAGCTTCCTTAACACCATATCCTTAGAGATATTGATTTGCGTCAGTTCCTCCTTTGCCAATGTCCCTATTTTTCCCGATATCCCAGGGAGGTTTTTTGTGTCTTCCTTCGTAAAGACTGACCCAAAGTATGCATTTAGTTGATCTGCCATTTCCTTATTTCCCATTATATATTCCCCCGTATCTGACTGCAATGGACCAACTTTGGTTTTCACCAGTCTTTTCCTTTTGATATACTTATAAAAGCTTTTGGAGTTAGTTTTTATATTTTCCGCCAGCTTGTTTTCGTAAGCTATTTTGCCCCTCTTGATTATGCCCTTTGCCCTCCTTTGCTCTATCTTAAACTGTTCCCAATCTTCCGCTCTGGCGCTTTTTTTGGCTATTTTATACGCCCTATCTTTGGATTTTATGCTGTCTCTAATTTCCCCTGTTATCCACGGTTGAGTCACCTTTTTAGATTTCCTTTTATGCCAGATTGGTATAAACAATTTTTGCAATTTTGTCATTCTATCTTTAAATGTTTGCCATTGTTTATCTACCTCCAGTCCTCCCAGGAACGTAGGGGGCAGAGCGTGGGTATGGGGCAGTGTGTGGGTATGGGGGCAGGGGGCAGAGTGTGGGTATGGGGGCAGGGGGCAGAGTGTGGGTATGGGGGCAGGGGGCAGAGTGTGGGTATGGGGGCAGGGGGCAGAGTGGCGGTATGGGGGCAGGGGGCAGAGTGTGGGTATGGGGGCAGGGGGCAGAGTGGCGGTATGGGGGAAGGGGGCAGAGTGTGGGTCTGAGGCAGGGGGCAGAGTGGGTATGGGGGCAGGGCAGAGTGTGGGTATGGGGGTAGGGGGCAGAGTGTGGGTATGGGGCAGTGTGTGGGTATGGGGCAGGGGGCAGTGTGTGGGTATGGGGCAGGGGGCAGAGTGTGGGTATGGGGGCAGGGGGCAGAGTGTGGGTATGGGGCAGGGGGCAGCGTGTGGGTCTGGGGGCAGGGAGTAGAATGTGGGTATGGGGGCAGGGGGCAGAGTGTGGGTCTGGGGGCAGGGAGTAGAGCATGGAGTAGGGGCGTTGGAAGCAGGTCACAGAGAAGCTGGGATGGGGCAGGGCACAGAAAGTGGACAATTGGGGCAGGATACAGAGAGTGTGATCGATGGGGGCAGGCACGGGGGGGAAATGAGCCCCTGGTGTTTGGTTCATTGATCTAAAGGAGTCCTATGTTGACTGAAAGGGTTTGGCAAAGAATGTAAAGCGATACCATTATGAAACTGCTGCCTGACCTATGGTTAATATCACAGCGATGACACCGACACAAGCCTTCCACTTAGTCCTCGGGCTCCGCTGTTAATTGCCCTCAGTAATTGAATGGTCGACAAAGTCACACTGATGCAGCTGTGTTGACAGATCCATGTGATATGCTCGCCTTTTTCTGTTATTGTTATCCTGAAAAGCCAGAGTTAATTGTACCGTGAAACGAAGCTCTTTTCTCTAGAAAAGGGAAGGCTGAGAGTTTATCTAATCGAGGTCTTTAAAACTATGAAGGGGTTTGATTCTAGTCGACACAGAGAAGATTAGCCCCTTGTGGGAGAATCCAAAACTAGGGGTCATAAATATAAGATAGTCACTAATAAATCCACTAGGGAATTCAGGAGAAACTTCTTTACCCCGAGAGTAGTTAGAATGTGGACCTTGCTACCACATGGAGTAGTTGAGGAGAATTGCAGGGATACATTTAAGGGGAAGCTAGATAAGTACATGAGGGAGGAAGGAATAGAAGGATGTGTTGATAGGGTGAGATGAAGCCGGGTGGGAGGAGGCTCGTGTGGAGCACAAACACCGGCATGGACCAGTTGGGCCGAATGGCCTGTTTCTGTGCTGTACATTCTATGTAAGGGAAAGCTAAAGTCTCTGCGTCAGACCAGAGCGCTCTGCCCTGTGATCTACCGCTTGCCCGAATGTAGTTACAGTTATCACTTATGATCCCTTTCAACCAGCAGTTTTAGTTACCATTCACAGAGACACAGGGGAGTCTGAACACCGGTTGAAACTGGCTACGGTTATCACAGTAAAATGGGTTTGTGTGAAATTTTCATGCTATTAGTATGACGAATTGAAAGCACCCAGCAGATTTTGACCTTCCAAACTTGTACAGTGTCTGGACAGAACATTTTTAACAGTGGGTGAAGTATTGACTGTTACAGATCTAGTGGTGACAGATTTACATCCCGTGTATATTACGGAACTGGTTCCAGTGTAATTGAGCTGGGTCAGTTGGTGCTGTATGCGCTGTGTTTAATACTGCAGGACGGAAAGATAAAGAACATGCATTTCTATAGCGCCTTTCATGATCTCCGGGCATCCCAAAGTGCTTTACAGCCAATTAAGTACTTTTGGTGCAATGTAGGAAACGCGGCAGCCAATTTGTGCACAGTAAGCTTCCACAATTCAACCAATAGGGGGATAAACATTGTCTAGGACACTGGGGAGAACCCTCTTGCTTTCTTTGAATAGTACCATGGAATCTTTTACATCCGCCTGAGAGGGCAGATGGGGCCTCGGTTTAATGTCTCATCCAAAAAGACGGCACCTCCAACAGTGCAGCACTCCCTCAGTACTGCACTGGAATGTCAGCCTGGATTATGTGCTCAAGTCTCTGGAGTGGGACTTGAACCCACAACCTTCTGACTCAGAGGCAGGAGCGCTATCGCTGAGCCACGGCTGACATGAGAAGCAGCACAGTGAATTGTTGAGCCCCTTTCAATGCCCCCCACGCCCCGGCTTGAAAGGTGCGATATAAAAGCAAGTCCTTTCTGTCTTGCTGGGCTAGGAAAAAGGAAGGCAAAAATCAGCCACGGTTCCTGCTCCTCTGCACTGTCCAGCGAATCCTGCTGGAAAGTTGGGATTTGTGCTCACTGGCTGAGGGCAGCGTTCGGACTCGGCTGTGATCCCCTCCCCTCCCCCTCTTCCCTTGGCTTCCCCTCCCATTGGTCAACTAGTTGCTGACACTAGCTGTCTAGGTCTACACACGTGAATATGGCTATTTGAGTGAGATATTGCAGCTGTACGAGGGCTGGGAACAGTACCCAACAAGAGGAAGGAAACACATAGAACACCTTATCGTGACATTCCAAAGCACTTCACATACAATCGATTACTTTTGAAGTACACTCGCTGTTATGTAGGCAAACACGGCAGCCAATTAGCGCACAGTAGGGTCCCACAAATGAGATAAAGCATGGGTTAATTCGGTTTTAGTGATGTTGGTTGAGGGATAAATGTTGGCCAGGACACCGGGGAGAACTCCCCGGCTCCTCTTCAAAATAGTGCCGTGGGATCTTTTATGTCCACCTGAGAGGGCAGACGGGACCCTCGGTGTCAGCTGTGGCTCAGTTGGTAGCACACTTGCCTCTGAGTTAGAAGGTTGTGGGTTCAAGTCCCACTCCAGAGACTTGAGCACATAAAGCTAGGCTGACACTCCAGTGCAGTGCTGAGGGAGTGCTGCACTGTCAGAGGTGCCGTCTTTCTGATGAGATGTTAAACCGAGGCCCTGTCTGTCCTCTCAGGTGGACATAAAAGATCCCATGGCACTATTTCGAAGAAGAGCAGGGGAGTTATCCCCGGTGTCCTGGCCAATATTTATCCATCAACCAATAAACAAAAACAGATTATCTGGTCATTCTCACATTGCTGTTTGTGGGAGCTTGCTGTGTGCAAATTGGCTGCCACATTTCCCACGTTACAACAGTGACTCCATTTCAAAAAGTACTTCATTGACTGTTAAGCGCTTTGAGACGTCCAGTGGTCGTGAAAGGCGCTATATAAATGCAAGTCTTTCTTAATGTCTCAGCTGAAAGACGGCACCTCCCGACGGAGCAGCACTCCCTCAGCACTGCGCTGGTGAAGTGTTAACAATTTCAGGGGAGAAAACTGGCAAAAATGAATTTTTATTTTCAAAGTATTTGTTTTCCAGTTAGGGAGCCCTGAGTGTCTTGTAGTTCACATTGTCTCTTAGTCATGAAGCGTCCAGGGATTGGCACCAATATGATGCTGTCCATCTCAATCTACTTTTATCGGGATTTAATGCTTCCTGGTCCAGACATGCTGGACTTCAGCAGCCAACAACAATCTCAGTATAAACTGACCCAGTAAAGATATTCGGAAGATTTTCTTAATGGTGAAAGACGAGGAGCTGTGGAGGAGCAAAGGGATTTGGGTGTCCAGGTACACAAATCACTAAAAACTAGTGCACAGGTACAAACCATAATCGAGAAGGCGAATGGTGTGTTGACCGTTATCTCAAGGGGCTGGGGTACAAAGAGGAGGAAGTGATGCTTCAGTTGTACAGAGCCTTGGTTAGATCCCATCTGAAGCACTGCGTTCTCCGTTCAGTTCTGGGAACTGCACCGCAGGAAGGCTATATTGGTCTTGGAGGGGCTGCGGTGAAGGATTCCCCCCCCCCCCCCCCCCCAATCCCCCAGGCCAAACCTGCTGGGAGGGTTATTGTGGACCAGAAGAGAATCTGGCAGGCATGTTTTTAATGTTATTTTAGGAGTCCTTGTGGTCTTGTTTTATTCTTTCTTTCTATTTTGAGCCAAGGGTGAAGTACTGGATTGTTACTGGCTGGGTGATGATGCAGTGGGTGTTTATTGGAGGTGAAGAATTGAGTGTTAACACAAGAAATGACTTATAATGTTGTCCTGCACTCCCACTGGGGAAGTCACATTGCTGCCCCTGAATTCTTCGACCCGTGCTCCCATGAGAGTGAGGTTGCCCGTCGGGGGTCGTGGAATCTGCCCTTATGTTTTCTCCCGACAGTGATTTGGTACTAAGCTGAGTCAACTGTGTTATGTGATAAAGCATTGATCCAACAACAACAATTTCATTTATAGAGCGCCTTTAATGTAATAAAATGTCCCAAGGTGCTTCACGGGACTATTATCAGGCAAAAAATTGGCACTGAGCCAAAGAAGAAGACATTAGGATAGGCGATCAAAATCTTGGTCAAAGAGGTAGGTTTAAAGGGGGCGAGAGAAGTGAAAAGGCAAAGAGCTTTAGGGAAGGAATTCCAGAGCTTCGGGCATAGACAGCTGAAGGCATGGCCGCCACTGGCGGGGTGAAGGTAAGTGGGGGATGCTCAAGGCCAGAGTTGGAGGAACACCGTAACCTCGGAGGAGGTTACAGAGATAGGGAAGGGGGTGAGGCCAAGGACGATATCACACACACAAGGCTTGCCTTCTGTTCATTCCACAGGCAGAAGCAGAGATGGGTCAACCTCTGATTAGTTAGAATACTTATAGATCAGGAATAAAAACTGACAGCAGATTCTCCAAGGGTTAAGGAGGTGTGCATAGCGATGCCACCGGGTATATGAGTTGAATGGAATGTACATCTGTACATCACGTTGACGTGAGCAGCTTTTATTGACCACGTATATCTCTCCCCACTTCAGGAACCCTCCTCAAAAGCTACCTTTTCAACCTCATCCTCGGTCACCTCCCCCAAGTCCTGCTCTGTGTTATGTACCTCCCCACCCCCCGCCATCCCCTTCGGTGAGGCACCTTGGAATGATTTGTTACTTTAGAGGGGCTATATAAGGATGAGCCGTTGTTGACACTTGCCATGTTTCCCATGGCACTGAGTGTTTTAATTGGCTCACTTTGGTCGCAGTTCTGTTGCCAGGTTTGTTTGAAGGACGACTGCACTTTGTACCTCTGAAAGTGGCAGTCTGAATTTCCAGTTCTTTCTGCAAATACTGCAGGTTGAAGGTTAACGACAGGAATGTACAGATTGCAACAGGTGTACGTGAGCACCATGGTTTAGCTTGCTCCTGAAAAAGGTCTCCTGAATTCAACAATAACAGCAATAACCGCCCTCGCCTTTAATGCAGTAAAAAGCACCAAGGCGCTTCACAGGAGCATTATCATACAAAATTTGCCACCGAGCTGCATAAGACGATATTAGGACAGGTGATCAAAAGCTTGGTCAAAGAGGTGGGTTTTAAGGAGCACTTTAAAGGAGGAGAGGGTTTAGGGAGTGAATTCCACCGCTTAGGGCCTAGGCAGCTGAAGGCACGTCCGCCAATGGTGGAGCGATGAAAATCGGGAATGTGCAAGAGGCCAGAATTGGAGGAGCGCAGAGATCTTGGAAGGTTGTAGGGTTGGAGGAGGTGACGGAGATGGGGAGGGCCGAAGCCATGGAGGGATTTGAACGCAAGGATGAGAATTTTAAAATTGAGGCGTTGCCGGTCCGGGAGCCAATGTAGGACAGCGAGCACAGGAGTGATGGATGAGTGGGTCGATGCGAGTTTGAATACGGGCAGCAGAGTTTGGAGGTCACAGAGACATGGATGAGGGTTTCAGCAGCAGATGAGCTGGGGCAGGGGCGGAGACAGGCGATGTTACAGAGGTGGAAGTTGGCGGTCATGCTGATGGAGATGATACAGGGTCATAAGCTCAGCTCGGGGTCAAATAGGACGCTGAGTTTGCGAACAGTCTCATGCCATTAGGCCCAATAGGTCTACGTTGGTGCTTATGCTCCACACGAGGCTCCTCCCACCTTGCTTCACCTCGGCCCATTCAACATCTCCTCTATTCCTTTCTCCCTCATGTACTTATCCAGCTTTCCCTTAAATACGTCTATACTCTTCGCCTCAACCACTCCTTGTGGTAGCGAGCTCCACGTTCTCACCACTCTCTGGGTAAAGAAGTCTCTCCTGAATTCCCGATTGAATTTATTATTGACTCTCTTATATTTATGATCCCAGTTTTGGACTCTCCCAGAAGTGGAAACGTCTTCTTTACGTTTAGCCTATCGAACTCCAGCCTGTTTAGTCTTTCCTGATAGTTATAATTTTCTCAGTTCTGGTATCATCCGTGTAAATTTTCTTTGCACTTTCTCCAGTGCCTCTATATCATTAACAACAACTTGCATTTATATAGCACCTTTAACGTAGTAAAACATCCCAATGCGCTATATATCCTTTTTGTAAGGAATAAGCCTGGTGCCAGCTCCACACTAGGTGGGCACGGCAGGGTGCGATAGATGTAAGATCCATCTGTCCAATTGCAGTTAAGCATTGCAGGTCTTGTCAGCCCTGCTGCCCTGAGTGATTGGCATGTCTGTGGATCAGCTGGTGAGGTGTCACCTGTGGCTCAGTGGGTAGCACTCTCGCCTCTGAGTCAGAACGTCATGGGTTCAAGTCCCACTCCAGAGACTTGAGCCCATAATCCGGTCTGACACTTCAGTGCGGTACTGAGGGAGTGTCAGAGGTGACATGTTAAACCGAGGCCCTGTCTGCCCACTTGGGTGGACGTAAAAGATCCCATTTTAAAGAAGAACAAGGGAGTTCTCCCGATGTCCTGGACAATATTTATCCCTCAACCAATACCTAAAAACAGATGATCTGATCATGTATCTCATTGCTGTTTCTGGGACCTTGCTGTATGCAAATTGGCTGCGACGTTTCCCTGCATTACAACAGTGACTACAGTTTAAGAAAAGTAGTTCAAAAAGAAAATACTGCAGATGCTGGAAATCTAAAATAAAAACAGAAAATGCTGGAGATACTCAGCAGGTCAGGCAGCATCTGTGAAGAGAGAAACAGAGTTAATGTTTCAGGTCGATGACCTTTTCGTCAGAACTCTGACGAAAGGTCATCGACCTGAAACGTTAACTCTGTTTCTCTCTGTTTCTCTCTTCACAGATGCTGCTTGATCTGCTGAGTATCTCCAGCATTTTCTGTTTTTATTCAAGAAAAGTAGTTCATTGGCTGTGAAGCACTTTGGGATGTCCTGAGGTTGTGAAAGGTGCTATATAAATGCAAGTTCTTTCCTTGTGTCCCCTCTGCACTGCGCAGACTGCAGAGCAGGAATGGTGCTGCTTGGTGCTGCCAACCATTACCGCCTTTGTATTGACACTGGGCTACAAGGAGGCCATTGTTTAAGAGGGAAGCTGCTCACATTATATATACAGCTGACGCCGTTGGAATCAATGGGACCTGTGTTGAAGTGAGGGCTTGGCTCCTTCACTGGCAGTGTTTGAGAGTGGGTAGAGTTTGCAAGAGTCGGGGCTGTTTGTTTTGCAAAGGACGCTGTACTGGGAGGAAGCACAGAGATGTTGGCACAAGAGGCTGGCAACCTAGCAGTGCATCACAAAGTAGGAGGACTGGTTCTGGTAACCGTTCTCTCTGGAAGCATCCTCTTCTCTACGTCTACCCTATCAAACCCTGACATCCAGTGGAGTGTCAGGGATGCAGCTGATGGCCAGGAAATTCCTTGGGGTGGGAGGGAGGGAGCTTGGTGGCACAGAGAACTGCCCCCCCCCCCCCCCCCATCCAACCTTATGTCTGGGGGTACAGATACACAAATCACTAAAACTAGCGACGCAGGTTAACAAGGCCATTAAAGAAAAGCACTTGGGTTTATTTCTAGAGGGATAGAATTGAAAAGCACAGATGTTATGTTAAACTTCTATAAAACCTTGGTTAGTCCACACTTACAGTACTGTGCACAGTTCTGGTCTCCATATTATAAAAAGGATATAGCGGCACTGGAGAAGGTGCAAAAAATATTTACGGTGTTGATACCAGAACTGAGGGGTTATAACTATCAGGAAAGACTAAACAGGATGGGGTTCTTTTCTCTAGAGAAGAGAGAGATGAGGGGTGACCTGATAGAGACCTTTGAAATTATGAAAGGGTTTGATAGGGTAGACGTAGAGAAGAGGAGCCTTGAGTGGAGCATAAACACCAACATAGGCCAGTTGGGCCAAATGTCCTGTTTCTTTGCTGTAGACTCGATGTAATTCTATGTCATTCTCATCATCTTCCTTCAACTAATACAGTCTAGATAATAATGTGCTGCATGAGTAGACCTGAAGGAAGGTTCCAAGTAATGGGGGTGGTGCATTTCTCCAATTTAACAATTTGTTCTGGAAACATCTGTTACGTGCCAAGTTTTGAGGCGGTAGTTCCATTTCTGGGGGCTGGGCGGTTCATTGAGTCGGCCAATTTTCACCCCTGGGACCGGCATTTAAATCCAGCCCCCACCCCCAGCCAATGGAATGAAACGCTTCTCTGTCTGCTGGCTGTAAGAAGTTGTGTGAAATACATCTGGAGAAGCCTCAACCCAGTAACCACGTTACCACAGCATTAAACTGTCCATAATTCAGCATCACTGGGGGCTGATTTAGTATCATAAGAACATAAGAAATAGGAGCAGGAGTAGGCCAATCGGCCCCTCGAGCCTGCTCCGCCATTCAATAAGATCATGGCTGATCTGATCCTAACCGCCAATCTACTATCACAGAACCATCTCCTGAATCTAACAGAATTAGACACATGAAATAGGAGCAGGATCAGGCTACACGGCCCCTGGGCCCGCTCCGCTACCCACAGGGCCATGACCGATCCGAACCGAGACTCATGTCCAAATTCCTGCCCGCTCCCCATAACCCTTTATTCCCTTTACTTCTAGGAAACTGTCTATTTCTGTTTTAAATTTATGCAATGATGTAGCTTCTACAGCTTTTTGGGGCAGCATATTCCATGGACCTACCACCCTCTGAGTGAAGTAGTTCCTCCTCATCTCAGTTTTGAAAGAGCAGCCCCTTATTCTAAGACTATGCCCCCTAGTTCTAGTTTCACCCATCATCGGGAACATCCTCCCCGCATCCACCCGATCCAACCCCTTCACAATCTTATATGTTTCAATAAGATCGCCTCTCATTCTTCTGAACTCCAATGAGTAGAGTCCCAATCTACTCAACCTCTCCTCATATGTCCATCCCCTTATCCCCGGGATTAACCGAGTGAACCTTTTTTGTACTGACTCGAGAGCAAGTATGTCTTTTCTTAAGTATGGACACCAAAACTGTATGCAGTATTCCAGGTGCGGTCTCACCAATACCTTGTACAACTGAAGCAATACCTCCCTATTTTTATATTCCATCCCCCTAGCAATGAAAGCCAACATTCCATTGGCCTTCTTAATCACTTGCTGCACCTGCATACTAACCTTTTGAGTTTCGTGCACCAGGACCCCCAGATCCCTTTGTACTTCAGTACTTTCCAGTTTCTTGCCATTAAGATAATAACTTGCTCTACGATTTTTCCTGCCAAAGTGCATAACCTCACACTTTCCAGTATTGTATTCCATCTGCCAAATCTCTGCCCACTTACTTAGCCTGTCTATGTCACTCACTACTTTCCCTCCCATCTTAGTAACATCTGCAAACTTTGTATGTTATACTCGGTCCCCTCCTCCAAATCGTTAATATAGATTGTAAAGAGTTGGGGACCCAGCACTGACCCCTGCGGAACACCACTAGTTACTGATTGCCAGTCCGAGAATGAACCATTTATCCCAACTCTCTGCCTTCTGTTAGATAGCCAATCCTCTATCCATGCCAGAATATTACCCCCAATCCCGTGATTTTTTATCTTAAGCAATAATCTTTTGTGTGGCACCTTGTCAAATGCCTTTTGGAAGTCTAAATACACTACGTCCACTGGTTCCCCTTTATCCACCCGATATGTTACTTCCTCAAAGAACTCCAGCAAATTTGTCAAACATGACTTCCCCTTCATAAAACCATGCTGACTTTGTCCTATTAAATTATGATTATCCAAATGTCCTGTTACTGTCTCCTTAATAATGGACTCCAATATTTTACCTACCACAGATGTTAGGCTAACCGGTCTATAGTTTCCAGCCTTCTGTCTACTGCCCTTTTTAAATAAGGGCGTTACATTAGCAGTTTTCCAGTCTGCCGGGACCTTTGCTGAGTCCAGGGAGTTTTGGAAAATGATTACCAATGCATCCACAATCCCTACCGCCACTTCCCTCAAGACCCTAGGATGTAAGCCATCAGGTCCAGGTGATTTATCCGCCTTGCGTCCCATTATTTTACTGAGTACCACTTCCTTAGTGATTTTGATCGTGTTTAGCTCCTCCCCACCCCCCCCCCCCCCCTATAGCCCCCTGTTTGTCCAGTGTTGGGATATTCTTAGTGTCTTCTACTGTAAAGACTGATGTAAAATATTCATTCAGTGTTTTTGCCATCTCCATATTTCCCACCATTAATTTCCCAGTCTCATCCTCTAAGGGACCAACATTTACTTTAGCCACCCTTTTTCTTTTTATATAACTATAAAAACTCTTACTATCTGTTTTTATATTTTTTGCTAATTTACTTTCATAATCTATCTTCCCTTTCTTAATCAATCTTTTTGTTATTTTTTGCTGTCTTTTAAAGTTTTCGCAATCCTCTATCCTCCCACTAGATTTGGCTACCTTATATGCCCTTGTTTTTAGTCGAATACTATCCTTAATTTCTTTACTTAGCCACGGATGGCTGTCTTTTCTTTTACACCCTTTTCTTCTCAGTGGAATATATTTTTTTTGATGGGCTAGAGTGATGCCCGCTGTTGGAAAGGCAAATATTATGTCCACGCAGTGAGGGGGGCGGGGGGGTCTTCAAAGGTGTTGGGTTTAAAACTTCTTGGTGGTTCAGTATAGAGGGAGTTTCACTCTGTATCTAACCTGTGCTGTACCTGCCCTGGGAGTGTTTGATGGGACAGTGTAGACGGAGTTTCACTCTGTATCTAACCCATGCTGTACCTGCCCTGGGAGTGTTTGATGGGACAGTTTAGAGGGAGCTTTACTCTATCTAACCTGTGCTGTACCTGCCCTGGGAATGTTTGATGGGACAGTGTAGAGGGAGCTTTACTCTGTATCTAACCCGTGCTGTCCCTGCCATGGGAGTGTTTGATGGAACAGTGTAGAGGGAGCTTTACTCTGTATCTAACCTATGCTGTACCTGTGCAGGGAGTGTTTGATGGGACAGTGTAGAGGGAGCTTTACTCTGTATCTAACCTATGCTGTACCTGCGCAGGGAGTGTTTGATGGGACAGTGTAGAGGGAGCTTTACGCTGTATCTAACCCGTGCTGTACCTGCCCTGGGAGTGTTTAATGGGACAGTGTAGAGGGAGCTTTACTCTGTATCTAACCCGTGCTGTACCTGCCCTGGGAGTGTGTGATGGGACAATGTAGAGGGAGCTTTACGCTGTATCTAACCCGTGCTATACCTGCCCTGGGAGTGTTTGATGAGACAGTGTAGAGGGAGCTTTACTCTGTATCTAACCCATGCTGTACCTGCCCTGGGAGTGTTTGATGGGACAGTGTACAAACCCATTCTGTACTTGAACTAAAGCTGCTCTCTGGTACCTATTCCCAATTTCCCTTGATCTTTTGTGGTTCGGTAACGAGTGTTAGTAGACCAGGAATCTCACTGGGATGATCCTGGTCTGTATAACTTTCACCTTAACCAAAAAGAAGGATCAGAGGGGGTGACATTGTTCTGGGGCCATAGCACGTACGGCCCAATAGGGAAACGTCAGCATCTGATTTGGAAACAGGCTGGGTATAAAACGGGCTGGCGGTTTGCTGTCGAGCCATTTTGTGCTACCTCCCAAGACCCAGTTTATACCCCCAACAAGTCTCTTGCTCTAACAGAAACCTGTGCTACCAGCTGGGCATACCTCATAAATTTAGGTAGCATGGCATCTGGGGTAGGTCCTCCCTCTGACCACTCTTGAGTGACTGTGGGGCAACAGTGGGCACCTGCCGATGATATCACCAAAGAAAGAAAAATACTTGCATTTATATAGCACCTTTCACGACCTCAGGACGTCCCAAAGCTCTCTGCAGCCAATTAAGTACTTTTGAAGTGTCGTCACTGTTCTAATGTAGGAAATGTGGCAGCCAATTTGCACACAGCAAGATCCCACAAACAGCAATGAAATGAACAACCTGATGATCTGTTTCAGTGATCTTGAATAAGGGATAAAAACTGGCCAGGACACTGGGGAGAACGACCCTGCTCCTCTTCGAAATGGTGCCATGGGATCTTTTACGTCACCTGAAAGGGCAGACTGGGCTTCAGTTTAACATCTCATCTGAAAGCTGGCACCTCCAACAGTGCAGCAATCAGCCTAGGTTAAGTCTCTGGAGTGGGACTTGAACCTTCAATCTTCTGACTCAAAGTGCTATCCCTTGAGCCAAGGCTGACGCAAAGCAATCTGAAGGGAGGAAGAGCAGAAACAGCAGGGGTAGGAGATGTTAAAGCAACAAGGAATATAGATTTGTTTTTGAGATTGGAAGAGTACTTGAATAGAGAGTATTCCCTCCAGATGTTGCTTCCCTGTAAATGGACAGCCAGCTGCCTTCTCTACTAGTTGCACTGCACCTCTGGAGAAATCCTTTGTGAGCTCAGTGTTGCTTTACATGTTATAATGTGAAAGAGCTGCCAGATGTTTTCAGGCAGTTTACTTAACCTACTCCGAGTGCTAGATCGTTCCCTTATTCTGTTTCACGGCTCAAACCTCCGTGATGCTCCATAACATTGCCCGTCTCCCCCTTTAGCCTCGGCTCCTCTGCTGCTGAACCCCTCATCCATCCCTTTGTTACCTCCAAACACAACTTCCATTGCTCTCCTGGCCGGCCTCCAACCTTGTACCCTCAGTAAACTTGAGCTCATCCAAAACTCTGATGCCTCTCTCCTAACTTGCACCAAGTCCCGTCCACCCACCTTCCCTGTGCTTCGCTGACCTACATTGACTCCAGTTCTGCAACGCCTCAATTTGAAATTCTCCTCCTTGTGTTCAAATCCCTCCGTGGCCTCGCTCTCCTCCCTATCTCCGTAACCTCCTCGATCCCCGCATTCCTCTGGCAGCTTGTGCATCCCTGATTGCCATCACCCCACTATTGGCAGCTGTGCCATCAGCTGCCTAGGCCCTAAGCTCTGGAATCGCTCCTTAAAAACTTTTGGTCACTTGTCCTAATAACTCCTTTTGTGGCTTGGTGTCAATTTTTGTTTGATAATCGCTCCTGTGAAGCACCTTGGGATGTTGTACTAAGTTAAAGGCGCTATATAAATACAAGTTATTGTTGTTACTCTTTTGCACACATTTTTATTTATCGCGTTCCACTGGGGTCAAAATGATTCTACCAATATGGGTGAAGCCATGGCTCATGGCACCCCCCCGACTGCACCCTCCCCCCCCCCCTCCTCCTCCCCCCACCCAGTTGGTAAATGCTTCAATCCAGCAAGTGGATGTGCCCATGGATCACCTAAGGTTCCACGGCTGAGTTAGCTCGTCTCAACAATGCCAGCAAGGGACAGGGGGAGGGCTGCGGTCATCTTTGGGGCTCCTGGGCTGGAGGGAGGGAAAATGGATCCTGATTCTAGCTTTTCGTTAGCGCCCCCCCCCCCCCCCCCAACACTGAAAAGCGCAGGTATGATGTTAGCCAGCGACGCCCTTCATGGCCAAACAGCCTGTCCTACTGTTGTCGTTGAGACTCGCACAAGAAAATTACCTCTTGGACGAGGCACCTGAGGATGGCCCAGTGTCCACAGAGTCACATGTCAAGAGGGGGGGAACAAATTTAAGACAACAAACAACTTAAGTCACAGGCTGCATTGTAAAAGTTGTTTGACTTCCAAGTTTCTGCTCCCTTGTGCGTGCTCACATTCTCTCATTTGTGTTTTGTTTACCTACTCTCTTTTCTCTTGCTCTCCCACTCGCTCACACTTCTACTTTCTCTCATCTCTTGTTTTCGTTCTGTCTCTCTTGCTTCCTCCCATTCTCTTGCCTGCTCTCTCATTCTCTGCCTCACCCCCATCCTCCCCAAATCTTCCTAGCTCTCTCTCGTGTCCTGGTCTCATTCTCCTGTGCTCTCGCTCGCCCACTCAAGTGCTCTATCATGCGCTCTCTCTCTCTCTCGCTCGCGCTCGCTCTCTTTCCCTGTCGCTAACATTGGCTCTCGCTCGCACTGGCCTCTTCTTTCCCACAGACCGAGGGGGCAGTGCTCCTATCACCCCAGGATGCTGGTACCTAATATGATAGCAAAACCCTCCCTCCCCGAAGCACGATAGGGTTCCCCTTGTCCTCACCTTTCACCCCACCAGCCTCCACATTCAACGGATCATCCTCCGCCATTTCCGCCACCTCCAACGTGATCCCACCACCAAATGCATCTTCCCCTCCCCTTTCAGCATTCCGTAGGGACCGCTCCCTCCGAGACACCCTAGTCCACTCCTCTATCACCCCCAGCACCCCTTCCCCTTCGCCCAGCACTTTCCCGTGCAAGCGCAGGAGATGCAACACCTGCCCTTATACCTCCTCCCTTCGCACTGTCCAGGGCCCCAAACACCCCTTCCAGGTGAAACAGCGATTTACTTGTACTTCTTGCAATCTAGTATACTGTATTCGCTGCTCACGATGCGGTCTCCTCTACATTGGGGAGACCAAATGCAGATTGGGTGACCGCTTTGCGGAACACCTCCGTTCAGTCCGTAAGGGTGACCCCGAGCTTCCGGTCGCCTGTCATTTCAATTCACTGTTCCATTCCCACTCGGACCTCACCATCCTCGGCCTCTTGCATTGTTCCACGGAAGCTCAACGTAAGCTCGAGGAACAGCACCTCATCTTCCGATTAGGCACTTTACAGCCTTCCGGACTCAATATCGAGTTCAACAATTTCAGATCATAACCTCGGCCCCTATTATATTTTTATATATTTTTTATCCACACCTTTGGTTTGTGCCTTTTCCCTTTGTTCCCTCTACCACATGGCAGCTGTCTTTCACTCTGCCAGCGCATTTCACACTTCATCTAGAGCCATTGTTTGTTTCTTTACCTGTCCTATTACCATCTCGTCTCGCCTTGAATATCTCTTAATGTCTCTTCACCTCTCAGACCTTCCCTTTTGTTCTTTCATCCCCTCTCCCGTTTCCCAGCCCCCAAACTTGCTTTTTAATCTGTTTCATGTCCTGCTTTTTTCTCAGTTCTGACGAAGGGTCTTCGACCTGAAACGTTAACTCTGTTTCTCTCTCCACGGATGTTGCCTGGCCTGCTGAGTTTTTCCAGCATTTTCTGTTGTTATGCTGGTACCTAATATCAGGTACAGAGAACTCGAGGGCCTGGCCTTGGATTCTACAACGTTACCATGAGAATCTTTGTTTCAGAGGAAATATTTTCAATCTTTACTGCTCTCAGTTTAAATTTGAAGTGTGCTTGTGCAGAATCGGAGCGCGGGGGGAGGGGGGAGAAACACTCTGCATAGTTTTACCTTTTTTAGCCACTGAAATCAGTTCTGATCAGTCTGCTGTTTAACTACATTCCAATCTCTCATGAAAGGCATGTTGCTGGCTCCTTGTCTTACAGATTCCATGTAAAGAAAAAGGAACTTGCAATTCTGTAGCGCCGTTCACAACCTCACGTCCACGTCTCAAAGCGCTTTACAGCCAATGAAGTACTTTTAAAGTGTAGTCACTCTTGTAATGTAGGAAAGGCAGCAGCTAATTTGCACACAGCAAGGTCCCACAAACAGCAATGTGATAATGACCAGATAATCTGTTTTGGTGATTTTGGTTGAGGGGTAAATATTGGCCAGGACAGGCAAAAATCCCGAGCTCCTCTTCGAAGTAGTGCCATGGGATATTTTACTTTCACCTGAGAGAGCAGACGGGCACTCGGTTTGATGCCAAATCCAAGGGACGGCACCTCTGACAGTGCAGCACTCCCTCAGTTCTGCACTGGGAATGTTAGCCTGGATTATGGGCTCAAGTCTCTGGAGTGGGGCTTGAACCCACAACCTTCTGACTCAGGTGAGAGTGCTACCCACTGAGCCAAGTGTCTCATTTTGTTTCTCTGCCTGTTTCCCCTCCTTTCGTGCTGGAGCAGGGTTTCCACTGGTACCTTCCAGTACCTCACCCAAGTAATCGCTCTTCCTAGGTCAGAACATCGCAACACGAGTAGGCCATTTAAGCCTTCGAGCCTGTTCTGCGCCGCCCGTTAAAGGGGCTGGCTTTTTCAATATGAAATTTGCCGCATTTGGATGGGCTGCGCAGCCCGTTAAAAGGACCGTGCACCCAAATTTAAAATTAGGGGGAACATTGCTCTCTACCTCTCTCTCTTTTAAGACAGTCCTTAAAACCTATCTCTTTGACCGGCCTGTCCTACTGTCTCCTTATGTGGCTCGGTGTCAAATTTTGTCTGATAACGCTCCCGTGAAGCGCCTTGGGACATTTTACTATGTTAAAGGTGCTATATAAATGCAAGTTGTTGTGTGTGTGTATATGCTTGTGTGCACGTACATGTGTGTGTGTATATGTGTTTGGGTGTGCGTGCACCATCTTTCTCACTCCTTGGGATTTGTTGATGAGCCTGCATGTATACGTGTGCTGTGCATGTACTCTCCGTGTCACTCACTCTGCATGTGTGTATTGTGTATCTAGGTCTCGAGAGCCCGTGTACATTGGACGCTTGTATCATACCCCCACTTACTCTGAACTATCAGCCGGTCTAACATAGAGTATCCAGTACGTGCTGCTGGGAAAGAGGCTAGAAATGGGTCAATTAGCTGAACTTCCTATTAAAGTGAGGTGCAGTTGGATAGGGATCTAATGGCAATCAATTCCCAGATTTGTGCCATTCCTAAATAGCAGATCAGAGGGACAACTGTATTTTGTCCCTTCCCAGCTGTTTAGGGGAAAGCTAAAGGTCGGTTGCTATAGTGCAGTTTCAAAGTACACAATTGCTTTTCTTGGCCTGCTTCCCTCATCCTTGTTTCCTGTGAACTGCTGGTTGCTATGGATATAAACATTTCCGCTGGGATGGCAGTGCAGTAGTGTGGGAATAGCCTGGGGATGAAAAATGCCAGAACCTGTTGAACAGGAGAGTTGGAAAGGAAGGGCAGAGGGCAAAGGTTGAGTCAGCTGGGTGTTTCCTGATGGAACTCGGAGGCCTAGTCTTTTGGAGTGTTGGATTTGTGATTCCGGATCCCAAAGGCATTACAATTCAAGGGAATGTTAAGTACAGGTCAGCCGTGATCCAATTGAACGGCGGAGCAGACTCGAGGGGCTGAATGGCCTACTCCTGTTCCGATATTCCTAAACAAATATAAAGCTAGAGAAGAAATTGCATTAATATAGCACCATTCACAGCCTCCGGGCATCCCAAAGCGCTTCACAGCCAATGAAGTACTTTTTGAAGTGTAGTCACTGCTGTAATGTAGGAAACGCAGCAGCCAATTTGCGCACAGCCAGTGCCCACAAACAGCAATGAAATGAACGACCTGATAATCTGTTTTTGTGATGATGGTTGAGGCATAAATATTGGCCATAACTCCCCTGCTCCTCTTTGAAATAATGCCGTGGGATCTTTTACGTCCATCTGAGAGGGCCAACGGTAACGTCTCATCTGAAAGACGGCACCTCCGACAGTGCAGCACTCCCTCAGTAGTTGAAGGAGAGAAGGAGAGAATGTTGCCCAGGAGACTGGGACAACATGCTGCTTTTCTTCCCGATAGTGCCTTGGGGTCTTGAACGCCCACTGGCCCAGTCAGACAGGCCCTGTGACTGTGCAGCATTCTCTCAGTACTCAACTCTACATTGTGAGCAACAACCCCTGCTCTGGGGCATGGACAGGGTTGGGTCAACTCCACCGAAAGGGTGCAGGATTCTCACAGATAACGTGGGGGTCCCGATAATACAGCGGTATTGAACCCTTTACATGTGGCACTCGGGAAATCTCCCACATCTGCCTCTGGGCACAAACCCACTCCGTTGCTTGCCAAGGGCATAATAGATTCCTGGCAGTTGTCATCTCTGTCATTGGTCACCCACTGGACAAAACCCAAATAAGATGGCAACACTTTCCCCCTGCCCCCAGCCCCTTCTTTCTGACCCAAAAATACTATGTTCAGTTCTGGATGCCATACCTCAGGAAGGAGATGTTGGCTTTGGAATGATACCGGGGCTAAAAGGGTTAAATTATGAAGACAGGTTGCATAGACGAAGCTTGTATTCCCTCGAGTATAGAAGATTAAGATGTGATCTAATTGAGGTGTTTAAGATGATTAAAGGAGTTGATAGGGTAGAGAGAGAGAAACTATTTCCTCTGGTGGGGGGAGTCCAGAGCAAGGGGGCATAACCTTAAAATTAGAGCTAGGCTGTTCAGGGGTGATGTCAGGAAACACTTCTTCACACAACGGGTAGTGGAAATCGGGAACTCTCCCCCTCAAAAAGCTGTAGAGGCTGGAGGTCAATTGGAAATGTCAAAACTGAGATTGTTAGGCAAGAGTATTATGGTTATGGAACCAAGACAGGTAAATGGAGTTAAGATACAGATCAGCCATAATCGAATTGAATGGTGGAACAGGCTCGAGGGGCTGAATGGCCTCCTGTTTCTATGTTCTTAAAAGTGACGACTCAAGGTGGGGTATTATTTCACAGATACTGATAGGCTGAGGCCTGTTGTATGAGGGTTGGTAGACGGTTTGATTATAGTAAGGGCGTTTTCACATTCAAGCCTGATCCTGACATCCCCACTGGGGAATGTTCCAGCAAGTGGCGCAGTGATTAGAAGTCGGAACCTTGGCTAAACTTATGCCTGCCCACTCTATTGCAGGGACACGGGGCCCATTGTACAACTCCCGACTGCCTAACTGCTGCCCTGACTGAGATCAGTTAACACCAACAGACCTTTGTAATCTACCTGCACCCGCCTGATCAATACTCAATACCACCCGGCCAGGAGCCACCATTAGTGCCTGGCAACATCTTCATTATAAAGAACAGCGGCTGATTGGGGGCTGAGGTGACGTCACAAAGAAGGTCAGGTGGTTTGTGATCTGGGCCCCTCGATTAGACTCCAGGGTATAACTCACTCCCGGGTAGCCATTATTCTATGTACAAATCTTCTAACCCTCTTCTAACTAAATCCCGTGCCAGATGTGCATCATTTGAGTCCTTGCCAGTACTCCATACACCATGTGAAGTGGGGAGCACTGAGTGGACTCCGAGGGGACTGGTGTGAACTCTGGCATCCTGGATTGATGAAGATGTCTGGGCCTGGGAGAAAGCCTCATCTCAGGCCGCACTCACCTCAACAGCCATTTCCACATCTGCCTGCTGTCACCAAGGCTGGCTTTGGGTAGATGAGTAAAAATGGACAGGAGGAAGACTTGAAGGGGCAGAGTTTTATTCGGTCTCCCTCCAATTTTCTCCTGAAGGTGCTTTCTTGGCTATGGTTTTTCAGGCAACCGAGGCCCTTTAATCTCACCCAGTGACCACTGTTCACACAAGAGCATTGACGGTGATTGTCCTCAGGCTATTCAACCGCAGAGAGCATCGCAACTGAGCCCAATCTGCACTAAAGGCTGTTGCCATGGGGTCAGATGAGGCTCAGTTGGTAGCACTCTTGGCCCAGAGTCAGAAGGTTGCAGGTTGAAGCCACAATCCCGAGATTTGAGGACATAATCCAGGCTGACACTCCCAGTACAGTACTGAGGGAGCGCTGCACTGTCTGAGGTGGCGTCTTTTGGATGAGACATTAAACCGAGGCCCCATCTACCCTCTCAGGTGGACGTAAAAGATCCCACAGCACTATTTCAAGGAAGAGTAGGGGAGTTCTCCCCGGTGTCCTGGCCAATATTTATCTCTCAACCAACGTCACTAAAACAGATTATCTGGTCATTAGTTCATTGCTGTTTGCGGGACCTTTCTGTGCGCAAATTGGCTGCCGTGTTTCCTACATAACAGTGACTACACTTCAAAAATAGCTGATTGGCTGTGAAGCTCTTTCCTGAGAAAGGTGCTATATAAATGCAAGTCTTTCTTTCTGTTAGGTCCATAATCAGAGAAATTTTTCAGCAGGAGTGGGACCTCTGGCTGGTTTTAGCATTCCCTTCTTCAGGCGCCAACTAATTGTAACATCCTTGATTCCCCCCCCCCGGCTGGGGTTTTCCTGAGCTGAGGGGATCAGCCCTTCAATGTGTTTTTTCTGAAAGAAACAAAGACTTGCATTTATATAGCGCCTTTCACGACCACCGGACGCCCCAAAGCGCTTTACAGCCAATGAATTACTTTTTGAAGTGTAATCACTGTTGTAAATATTGGCCAGGACACTGGGGATAACTCCCCTGCTCTTCTTCGAAATAGTGCCATGGGATCTTTTACGTCCACCTGAGAGAGTAGACAGGGCCTCGGTTTAACGTCTCATCCGAAAGACGGCACCTCTGACAGTGCAGTACTCCCTCAGCAGTGTACTGGAGTGTCAGCCTCGATTATTGTGCTCTAGTCTCTCGAGTGGGACTTGAACTCAGAGGCGAGAGAGCTACCCACTGAGCCACGGCTGACACTCTGAAACATTGGCAAGGTGTCGGGTCCCTGTGCTGATGCATTCTGGGGAAAAGCGATGTCTCTCTCTCCTCACACCACCCTCCCACCCACAGCGGGTAATTGAATCCCCTCTGATGTCGTGTGTTCCTATTACAGTGCTAGTTGGTGAGCCTGTGTCAGCTTTTCATGCCCTGGAGACTGTTTGTGAAACATTTGCTGACTGCGATATTAGTTCCCCTCGAGTGAACCTGGACAGTCCAAGTCCAGTCAAGTTAAGGGGAAGCTAGATAAGTACGTGAGGGAGAAAGGAATAGAAGAATTATGCAGATAGGGTGAGATGAAGTAGGGTGGGAGGAGGCTCGTGTGGAGCATAAACACCGTCACGGACCAGTGGGGCCAAATGGCCTATTTCTGTATCTATGTAATTCTACGTAAGTCTCACCCCGTGTTGGGTCTCATTAGCGGAATGTTTCTGAATCCCCAACCCCTGCCCTCTTTTTAAAAAAAAACTCCTGATGCCAGATTCTTCCCCCGGCCCTGCTATGCTGTGGCTGGGATCGGTAGGGAAACCGTGGGACTGTTAAACATGAAGGGCTGCTCAGATGAGGATGGGGAAATTGCAGGCAGCTGGGAAGGCCTGGGGGAGTGGGTGGTGGTGAGTGAGAGGAGAGCAGATCAGATGAGACCACTCCTCTGGCATTGGTGGTAATCAGGAGAAGCTCCCTTGGGGGTGGGTGGTTTCTAAATATAATTGTGTGCTTGGAAATCCGCACTGTGATGATCCAAATACTGTGATGTCAGTTTTTATCAGTTACATAAACTTCAGCTCATCCAAAACTCTGCAGCCCGTATCCTAACTCGCACCAAGTCCCGTTCACCCATCACCCCTGTGCTCGTTGGCCTACATTGGTCCAGCAAGGCCTCGATTTTAAAATTCACATTCACGTGTTGAAATCCCTCCCTATCTCTGTAACCTTCTCCAGCCCTACAACCCTCCGAAATCTCTGCGCTCCTCCAATTCTGGCCTCTTGTGCTTCCTCGCTCATTTTGCCCCACCATTGGTGGCCGTGCCTTCAGCTGTCTAGGCCCTAAGATCTGAAATTACCTCCTTAAAACTCTCTGACTCTCTTTCCTCCTTTAAGGCAACTTTTGTGTGAACACGCACCTGTGAAGTGCCTTGGGTCATTCTACAATGTTAAAGATGCTATATAAATGCAGCTTTTTGATTAAGATGCTTCTTAAAACCTACCTCTTTGACCAAGCTTTTAGTCACCCATCCCGATATCAGGGGGTTCAAGTGGTTTATATTTAGAATAATGGATACCTGGGGGTGAGTTACAGACTGGAATCTAATCGAGGGGTTCAGATGGTTTATATATAGAATAATGGATACCTGGGGGGTGAGTTACAGGCTGGAATCTAATCGAGGGGTTCAGATGGTTTATATATGGAGAATGAAGTAGTTGACTCAGAGACTAGGGTCCTGAATTTAAATAAAGGAAACTACGATGGTCTGAGGCGCGAATTAGGTAGGATTGATTGGGGAATGTCACTCAAAGGGTTAACGGTGGATAGGCAATGGCAAACATTCAAAGACTGCATGGATGAACTACAGAATTTGTTCATCCCAGTTTGGCATAAAAATAAAACAAAAACGGCGACTCAACCGTGGCTAACGAGGGAAATTAGGGATAGCATAAGATCCAAGGAGAGGACATATAAATTGGCCAGAAAAAGCAGTAATCCAGAGGATTGGGAACAGTTTAGGATTCAACAAAGGAGGACAAAGGGATTAATTAAGAAAGGGAAAATAGAATATGAGAGTAAGCTTTCAGGGAACATAAAAACTGACTGTAAAAGCTTTTATAGATATGTGAAGAGAAAAAGATTGGTTAAGTCAAGCATAGGTCCCTTGCAGTCTGAATCAGGGGAATTTATAATGGGGAACAAAGAAATGACAGAGCAATTAAATACATATTTTGGTTATGTCTTCACAAAGGAGGACACAAATAACCTCCCAGAAATGTTGGGGAACATAGGGTCTGACGAAAGGGAGGAATTCAAAGAAATCAGTATTTGTAGGGAAATGGTGTTAGGGAAATTGATGGGATTGAAGGCTGATAAATCCCCAGGGCCTGATAATCTACATCCTAGGGTACTTAAGGAAGTGGCCCTAGAAATAGTAGATACATTGCTGATCATCTTCCAACATTCGATGGAATCTGGAACAGTACCCATGGATTGGAGGGTAGCTAATGTTACCCCACTATTCAAAAAAGTGGTAGAGAGAAAACGGGGAATTACAGACTGGTAAGCCTGACATCGGTAGTGGGGAAAATGCTAGAGTCCATTATAAAAGATGTAATAGCAGATCACTTGGAAAACAGCGACAGGACCGGACAAAGTCAGCATAGATTTACAAAAGGTAAATCGTGCTTGACTAATCTACTGGAATTTTTTGAGGATGTAACTAGTAAAATAGATAAGGGAGAAGCAGTAGATGTGGTGTATTTGGACTTTCAGAAGGCTTTCGATAAGGTCCCGCATAAGAGATTAGCGTGTAAAGTTAAGGCACATGGGATTGGGGGCAAGGTATTGACTTGGATAGAGAACTGGTTAGCAGACAGAAAGCAAAGAGTTGGAATAAACGGGTCTTTTTCCGAGTGGCAGGCAGTGACTAGTGGGGTACCGCAGGGATTGGTCCTTGGACCCCAGCTATTCACAATATATTTTAATGATCTAGACAAGGGAACTAGATGTAATTAGTCCAAATTTGCAGATGACACAAAGCTGGGTGGACGTGTGTGCTGTGAGGAGGATGCCGACAAACTCCAGGATGATTTGGACAGGTTGGGTGATTGGGCAGAAGCATGGCAGATGCAATATAACGTGGATAAATGTGAGGTTATCCACTTTGGTGTCAAAAACAGGAGGGCAGATTATTATCTGAATGGCAATAGATTGGGAGAAGGGGAAGTGCAACGAGACCTGGGTGTCCTTGTGTACCAGTCGCTGAAGGTAAACATGCAGGTGCAGCAGGTGGTTAAGAAGGCAAATGGTATGTTGGCCTTCATAGCGAGAGGTTTTGAGTACAGGAACAAGGATGTCTTACTACAGTTGTACAGGGCCTTGGTGAGACCACACCTTGAGTATTGTGTGCAGTTTTGGTCGCCTTATCTGAGGAAGGATATTCTTGCCATGGAAGGAGTTCAGCGAAGATTTACCAGGCTGATACCTGGGATGGCAGGAATGACATATGAGGAGAGATTGGGTCGATTGGGCTTGTACTCGCTGGAGTTTAGAAGAATGAGAGGGGATCTCATTGAAACTTATAAAATTCTGGCAGTACTGGACAGACTAGATGCAGTGAGGATGTTCCTGATGGTCGGGGAATCCAGAACCAGGGGTCACAGTGTAAGGATAAGGGGGTTAGGCCTTTTAGGACAGAAATGAGGAGGAATTTCTTCACCCAGAGAGTGGTGAACCTGTGGAATTCTCTACCACAGAAGGCAGTAGAGGCCAATTCATTAAATATATTCAAGAAGGAGTTGGATATATTTCTTGAGGCTAAAGGGATCAAGGGGTATGGGGAGAAAGCAGGTACCGGGTACTGAATTTGGATGATCAGCCATGATCGCATTGAATGGGGGAGCAGGCTCGAGGGGCCGAATGCCTACTCCTGCTCCTATCTTCTATGTTTCTATATAGAATAATGGATACCCGGGAGTGAGTTACAGGCTGGAATCTAATCGAAAGGTTCAGATGGTTTATATATATATATATATATATATATAGAATAATGGATACCTGGGAGTGAGTTACAGGCTGGAATCTAATCGAGGGGTTCAGGTGGTTTATAAATATAGAATAATGGATGGATACCTGGGGATGAGTTACATGCTGGAATCTAATCAAGGGGTTCAGATGGTTTATATATAGAATAATGGATACCTGGGAGTGAGTTACAGACTGGAATCTAATCGAGGGGTTCAGATGGTTTATATATAGAATAATAATGGATACCTGGGAGTGAGTTACAGGCTGGAATCTAATCGAGAGGTTCAGATAGTTTATATCTAGAATAATGGATACCTGGGGGTGAGTTACAGGCTGGAATCTAATCGAGGGGTTCAGATGTTTTATATCTAGAATAATGGATCCCTGGGGGTGAGTTACAGATTGGAATCTAATCGAAGGGGTCAGGTGGTGATGCATACTGCAGTAGATATCCAGCGGTGTGTTGATGTGTTTTTGTAGATGGGCTGGTTATTGTGGATGGTATCGATCTGCAGGAATGAGGCAGAGTGGTAAGAGAGAAGTGACAGAGGAGAAACTAGAGGAAGTCTTTGTGTCACATTGCAGGTCAGGGGTTGGGGGAGTATTTTGGTGGCTGCATACATTGTTTGGATTGGTGCCTTCTGTAGCTGTGTGTCTCTGTGGATGGGATGTGGCGGGGGGCTGGAGTTCGTCACTGCCCTTATGGGATGCCAGCTCGCAAACCCTAAAGGTCCTGGTGCAGTTATTTCTCTTGTTTGAGCTGGGGTGATGCCAGTAATTACCTGAGCAATGTTATCTGGCGGATGATTTCCCCATGCGTTGCGCTGACTATTTTGCTACCTGCATGTTGTAAATACGTTTAAGGAACGTGTATTCTATAGCGCCTTTCACAACCTCAGGATGTCCCAAAGCGCTTTACAGCCAATCAAGCACTTTTTGAAGTGTTATAATGAGTCAGAAAGTCGTGGGTTCAAGTCCCACTCCAGTGACTTGAGCACAAAAATCTAGGCTGACACTCCAGTGCAGTACTGAGGGAGTGCTGCACTATCAGAGGTGCCGTCTTTCAGATAAGACATTAAACCGAGGCCCCGTCTGCCCTCTCAGGTGGATGTAAAAGATCCTATGACACTACTGAAAGATCGGGTGAGTTCTCCCCACTGTTCCCTGTAAGCTGCCTGTTTCTTTTTTTCTTTTAATGGGTGGTCCCTTTAAACTTTTGCACATGTGCGGTATCTACAGTGGAAAAGCCAGTGAGCAGCCTGAGCGCGACCTTTCCCTTTATCTCCCAGCTTTGAGGGAACATTGGTCCTGGCCAATATTTGTCCCTCACACTACATCACTGAAACACCTTATCTGGTCATTATCACATTGCTGTTTGTGGGAGCTTGCTGTGCACAAATTGACCGGCACATTTCCTACAGTACAACAGTGACTACACTTCAAAAAGTACTTCATTGGCTGTAAAGAGCTCTGGGACGTCCTGAGGTCATGAAAGGCCTGAGGTCATTCTTTCTATCAGCTGATGTTTGGCTTTATGTTTCTGGGTAGTGCAGTAAACGGAAAAGTCTAGTAATAAAACCCTCTGTCAGTAAACAGACCAGTGACCCGGGGTCAGTCTCTTCCCACAGGAACCAGCTCTCGGCACTCCACCAGACACAGATTCTGACAGCGCGTGTATCCCAATCTGGAATGGGACACCGTGTTCTCCAAGCTAGGGAGGCCAGCTGTATTCTCGTCCCTCCCTATCTCTGTAACCTTCTACTGCCGTACAACCCTCCGAGATCGATGCGCTCGTCCAATTTTGGCCTCTTTTCCGCCATCCCAATTTTAATCGCCCCACCGTTGTCGGCTGTGTCTTCAGCTGCCGAGGCCCGAAGCTCTGGAATTCCCTCCCTAAACCTCTCCACCTCTCTCTCCTCCCGTTCCTTAAAACCTACGTCTTTGACCAAACTTTTGGTCACCTGTCCTAATATCTTCTTATGTGGCTCGGTGTCAACTTTTGTCTGATTATGCTCCTGTGAAGTGCCTTGGGACAATTTACTATGTTAAAGGTGCTATATAAATGCAACTTGTTATTGTTATGTTGCAGAACAGAATGCTTGTGCTTTGTTTTCTTTCACCTTCCAGTCACTCTTGTGGATCACCTTCCAGTTAACCCATCGCGTATCAAACCACATATACTTCTTCCTGCTCTGTGATCTAGATTGTGTATGTTATTTAGAGATACATAGAGATTTTGCGGGTGTGGGGGGGGGGGGGAATTATAGAGCTGGAGGAGGGTACAGATATAGGGAGCGGTAAGGTTATGAAGCGATAATCACGTGGATTCGAATTTTAAATTGGAGGTGATGGATGTCCAGGTGCCAATCTCAGTTGCCCTAGATGGGACTTGCCACGAGTTAGGATTCGGGCAGCAGAGGTTTTGGATGAGTTTAAGTTTAAGGGAGGCTGACCAGGAGAGCTTTGAAATAGTCAAGTCTAAAGGTATCAAAGGCATGGATGAGGGTTTCGGCACCAGATGAGCTGAGGCAGGGGCGGAGATGGGAAATGTTACGGAGGTGGAAGTAAAAGAACGAAAAGCAAGAGCTTGCATTTATATAGCGCCTTTCATGACACCAAGATGTCCCAAAGGGCTTTACAACCAATGAAGTACTTTTGAAGTGCAGTCACTGTTGTAATGTAGGAAATGCGGCAGCCAATTTGCGCACAGCAAGCTCCCACAAACTGCAATGTGACAATGACCTGATAATCTGTTTTTAGTGATGTTGTTTGAGGGATAAATATTGGCCAGGACACCGGGGAGAACTCCCCTGCTTTTCTTTGAAATAGTGCCATGGGATCTTTTACATCCACCGAAGAGGGCAGACTGAGCCTCGGTTTAAAATCTGATCCGAAACACGGCACTTCCGACAGTGCAGCGCTCCCTCAGTACTGCACTGGGGTGTCAGCATGGCTTATTGGGCTCAAGTTTCTGGAGTGGGACTCAAACCCTCGACCTTCTGACTCCGAGGTAAGGGTGCTACCCACTGAGCCACGACTGACACTAATAGTCTTTGTGATGGAGAAGAGATGGGGTTGGAAGCTCAGCTCAGATGGAGCCTGAGGCAGCAGCTGGGTGGGGGGATGGAATCGGTGGCGGGGGATCCAGAGATTCTGGCTGGGGGGGATCGGAGACAATGGCTTCGATCTTCCCAGCGTGGAGCTGGAGGAACAAAGCAATGAATGAAAGGCTCCGTGCGAGTTCTGACACCTTGGGCTGGATTTTCATTGCGAAGTCGGTAGGAGGCGGGACTACAACTTTCGGGGTTGTAGTCCCGCCTCCATCGAGTTCTAGCCAACCCACGCAATTTTGACTTGATTGACCTTGTTGAGCCTGCCCAGTGGGCTCAGCAGGCCAATTAGGGGCCACCCGGCAACAGGTGATGTCACAGATTGATATTTTGTCTGTCAAGGCCTTTTGACAGATGAAATATCAACGTTTCACAGCTGTTTGAAGCTGTCAAACACTGACAATCTGTATTCTAAGTTAATTCCTTCCTCTCGGTGATTTAGAGATCTCCCCGGAACAGAAAGCTGAATGCTGCAATTTTTGACAGCTGGCAGCCATTCTGCTTTCTGTGCTGGTGAGATGAGGGACTCCCGAGACCGGAAGGAAGGAAGGCTGTAAAGGTAAGTACATGTAAGTAAAACTTATTTGAACACTTTACACACACCAAACACACTTACCTTTGCACTCATGCACCCATCGCTCACCTGAACACCGGACATCTCGACCCCCTCCAAGCCCTTCATCCCGACGGTCCGCCTCGCTAACTTGGCGTGGTTTGGAGCCGTCGGGAATCCCACACTTCAACCTTAAAAATAGGGATTAGGCTAAAAACTGCCTGTTAACTACCTGTTAACAGGCAGTTAATTGGCACTAATCCCCTTCCCGCCTCGGGGAGGCGGGTCCCAGTGCGGGGCGGGTACCCGCTTCCTTTGAAACTGGCATTGGGGCGGGATGGGTTCGGGACCCCCGATTTCAGGATTTTAACCCCCCACACGCCTCCAATCCCACCTCCATGGCCCAATGAAAATCCTGCCCCTTGAGTCGCAAGGCACCGTCATTACAAGGGGAGAAACAGCCAGCTCGGGGGGCGGTGGGGGGGACACCTGGATGTCCCCTAGAGCCACGTGCGTTTCTTGGAGCGGACGTTTAAATGAATCTGATTAGTGCTGCTCTGTTGACCGTTCTGCCTGATCAATCATCAGACTGAGCCACTTTTTCAACTCTCTGCTGACTCGCTGCAGGCTGGCACTGGCTGCACTCCCACAACCCCTGCCATTTTGACAACAGCTCCAGCAGAACCACTGACTCATTTATTTGTCCCCCAATTCTCTTCTCTTTACCTTCCCCCCCCCCATCACCTCTTCCCCCACTTCCCCAGGCCTCTTTTCGCACCCCCACTCCGCACCCCCACTCCTTCCATCTCCACCTCCTCCCCTTCCCTTCTTCATCTCCCTCTCCCCCATTCACCTCCCCTCCTTTCCATCTCACCATTTCCTCTTCCTTCTTCATCTCCCTCTCCCCGTCCCCCCTACCTCTTGAAAGATGCTCTGGTACAATTCCACAGCAGCTGGTCATCCTTCAGTATTTTGCTGCAGCGTAGGCCTGGATAATGAATGTTTTGACTATTTGACTGTGGAGGGCATCACAGCTAGTAGCGAACCTATCCTTACCTGACATCCATGAACTCACTGTTTCCAGCACAGATTAAATTACAGCCTAGAGCAGGAACCTGACTGTATCTCTACTGATGTTAATCCAGCTCCCTCACACTGTCACTCAGTAACCCCTCCCCCAGCACCCTGTGCTACTGACTGTATCTCTACTGATGCTAATCCAGCTCCCTCACACTGTCACTCAGTAACCCCTCCCCAGCACCCTGTGTTACTGACTGTAGCTCTACTGATATAACAGAAAAAGCTGGAAAAACTCAGCAGGCCAGGCAGCATCCGTAGAGAGAGAAACAGAGTTAACGTTTCAGGTCTGGGACCCTTCATCAGAACTCAGATTTCCAGCATCCGCAGTATTTTGCTATTGTATCTCTACTGATAATCCAACACAGGTGATTACATGGAGTCACTGTTTAAAGTTACCAGCCAGGGCCTATTATTGACGTACGTGATAACAGTGCCCCCTGCTGGACTGATCACAGTAATGCAACATAGGTTCATTTATAATTAAAACAGGAAATGTATAGCCGGTCAATCAGCAGCTGAAAGAGAAGAGCCTCTGCTAATGTTTCCGGTTGGACCCTGTTTGTCTTGACTCCGAGTGTTGCCGCTCCTGGATTTTGAGTTTATGGATTCTTTCTAAATAATCTAAAGCGTAATGGATAATGAGGGACATCCTTTGAACAGGCTCTTTGGACTTCAGATTACCAAAACACTCCTTTTATTTCATGTCTCAGACCTGCAAACAAATGTCAGGGCAAAGGCAATTTGTTTGGTGCCTGGATGAAGTTTCACCATGGTAAAGTTTAAAGGATTTCTTAAAACTGAGGATAAAACTGGTAGCAAAAACAGGAAGGCAGATTATTATCTGAATGGCAATAGATTGGGAGAAGGGGAAGTGCAACGGGACCTGGGTGTCCTTGTGCACCAGTCGCTGAAGGTAAGCATGCAGGTGCAGCAGGCGGTTAAGAAGGCAAATGGTATGTTGGCCTTCGTAGCGAGAGGGTTTGAGTACAGGAACAAGGATGTCTTGCTGCACACAAATTTTCAGAACCTCTCTGGCCACAGGGGATGTACCAGAGGACTGGAGAACAGCTAACGTAGTACCACTATTCAAGAAGGGTAGCAGGGATAAACCAGGGAATTACAGGCCAGTGAGCCTAACATCTGTGGTAGGGAAATTATTGGAAAAAATTCTGAGGGACAAAATTAGTCTCCACTTGGAGAGGCAAGGATTAATCGGGGATAGTCAGCATGGCTTTGTCAAGGGTAAATCATGTCTGACCAATCTGATTGAATTTTTCGAGGGGGTGACTAGGTGTGTGGATGAGGGAAATGCTGTGGATGTGATTTACATGGATTTCAGTAAAGCTTTTGACAAAGTCCCGCATAGGAGACTGGTCAAGAAGGTAAGAGCCCATGGGATCCAGGGTGCCTTGGCGCGTTGGATCCTAAACTGGCTGAGTGGCAGGAGGCAGAGGGTGATGGTCGAAGGTTGCTTTTGTGACTGGAAGCCTGTGTCCAGTGGGGTACCTCAGGGATCGGTGCTGGGACCCTTGCTGTTTGTGATCTACATAAATGATTTGGATGAGAATGTAAAAGGTATGATCAGTAAGTTCGCAGATGACACGACAATTGGTGGGGTGGTAAATTGCGAGGAGGAAAGCCTCAGGCTACAGGACGATATAAACGGGTTGGTCAGATGGGCGGAAAAGTGGCAAATGGAATTTAACCCTGATAAGTGCGAGGTGATGCATTTTGGACGGACAAATAAGGCAAGGGAATACACAATGAGTGGTAGGACCCTAGGAAGTACAGAGGGTCAGAGGGACCTTGGTGTACATGTACATAGATCCCTGAAGGCAGCGGAACAGGTAGATAAGGTGGTTAAAAAGGCATATGGGATACTTGCCTTCATTAGCCGAGGCATAGAATATAAGAGCAGGGAGGTTATGATGGAGCTGTACAAAACGCTGGTGAGGCCACAGCTGGAGTACTGTGTGCAGTTCTGGTCGCCTCACTATAGGAAGGATGTGATTGCATTGGAGAGGGTGCAGAGAAGATTCACCAGGATGTTACCTGGGATGGAGCGCCTCAGCTATGAAGAAAGACTAAACAGGCTGGGGTTGTTTTCCTTGGAGCAAAGAAGGCTGAGGGGGGACCTGATTGAGGTGTACAAAATGATGAGGGGCATAGATAGGGTAGATAAAGAGGAACTTTTCCCCTTAGTAGGGGGGTCAATAACAAGGGGGCATAGATTCAAGGTAAGGGGCAGGAGGTTTGGAGGGGATTTGAGGAGGAACTTTTTCACCCAGAGGGTGGTTGGAATCTGGAACTCACTGCCTGAAAGGGTGGTAGAGGCAGGAACCCTCATAACATTCAAGAAGCATTTGGATGAGCACTTGAAATGCCATTGCATACAAGGCTATGGACCAAATGCTGGAAAATGGGATTAGACTGGACAGGGATTGATGGTCGGCGCAGACACGATGGGCCGAAGGGCCTCTTTCTGTGCTGTATAACTCTATGACTCTATGAGTTGTATAGGGCCTTGGTGAGACCACACCTTGAGTATTGTGTGCAATTTTGGCCGCCTTATCTGAGGAAGGATGTTCTTGCCATGGAAGGAGTTCAGCGAAGATTCACCAGGTTGATACCTGGGATGGCAGGAATGACGTATGAGGAGAGATTGGGTCGATTGGGCTTGTACTTGCTGGAGTTTAGAAGAATGAGAGGGGATCTCATTGAAACTTATAAAATTCTGACAGGACTAGACAGACTAGATGCAGGCAGGATGTTCCTGATGGTCGGGGAGTCCAGAACCAGGGGTCACAGTCTAAGGATAAGGGGTAGGCCATTTAGGACAGAAATGAGGAGGAATTTCTTCACCCAGAGAGTGGTGAACCTGTGGAATTCTCTACCACAGAAGGCAGTTGAGGCCAATTCATTAAATATATTCAAGAAGGAGTTGGATATATTTCTCAAGGCTAAAGGGATCAAGTGGTATGGGGAGAAAGCAGGGACAGGGTACTGAATTTGGATGATCAGCCATGTTCGCATTGAATGGCGGAGCAGGCTCGAGGGGCCGAATGGCCTACTCCTGCTCCTATCTTCTATGTTTCTAAACCAGGAGCGCAGAGAGTCCTCCTATACTTTTAGCCCCTGACTATTAGAAGGAGGGACTTGCATTTATATAGCGCCTTTCATGACCTCAGGTCATCCCAAAGCTCTTCACAGCCAATGAAGTAATTTTGAAGTGTAGTCACTGTTGTACTGTGGGAAATGCGGCCGCCAAATTGCGCACAGCAATGAGATAATGACCTGATAATCTGTTTTTTTACTGTTATTGTCTGAGGGATAAATATTGGCCAGGACACCGACCGGGAAGTGCTCCAAAATCATCTTCGAAATAGTGCCATTGGATCTTTTACATCCACCCGAGAGAGCAGACGGGGCCTCGGTTTAGTTTCTCATCTGAAAGACGGCACCTCCGCTATTGCAGCTCTTTCTCACTACTGCATTGAGTGTGTTGGCCTGGATTATGTATTGACGTATCGGGGATTGGAGAGTTATATCCTACCCCCTTCCCCTCGCAGCTGCCCGTGCTGCCTTGAGCCCACCAGGATCTTGGGAGTCACATCCTCACCTTGGCACTGCCCCTAAACCCACCGGGCAGTCGAGAGCTACACTCCCACTCGGCTCGCCACTTTTTTTTATTCGTTCATGAGATGTGGGCGTCGCTGGCAAGGCCAGCATTTATTGCCCATCCCTAATTGCCCTCGAGAAGGAGGTGGTGAGCCGCCTTCTTGAACCGCTGCAGTCTGTGGTGAAGGTACTCTCACCATGCTGTTAGGGAGGGAGTTCCAGGATTTTGGCCCAGCGACGATGAAGGAACGGTGATATATTTCCAAGTCAGGATGGTGTGTGACTTGGAGGGGAACTTGGAGGTGGTGGAGTTCCCATGCGCCTACTGCACTTGTTCTAGGTGGAAGAGGTCGCGGGTTTGGGAGGTGCTGCCGAAGAAGCCTTGGCGAGTTGCTGCAGTGCATCTTGGCGGTGGTGGAGGGAGTGAATGTTTAAGGTGGTGGGTGGGGTGCCAATCAAGTGGGCTGCTTTCTCCTGGATGATGTCGAGCTTCTTGAGTGTTGTTGGCGCTGCACTCATCCAGGCAAGTGGAGAGTATTCCATCACACTCCTGACTTGTGCCTTGTAGATGGTGGAAAGGCTTTGGGGCATCAGGAGGTGAGACACTCGCCACAGAATACCCAGCCTCTGACCTGCTCTTGTAGCCACAGTGGGGTGTCATACTCTGCCCCATCTGCCATCTGTTAACCAATCTGGGATCTGCAGACATACCCCACCCCATATGAGACCACCAGGGCATGTGCACAGAATCGCTTGGGCACTGACTCACTCTCTAATCCACTAGCCCCTGCCCACCATGGGGCGTGAACTGACGAGCTAAGAGGGCTCAATTTGCAGTTGTCCCATCCCCAAGAGTCCAGGAGGATGGCATTGTGCTGCAGTAGGGTGGGTTTCCCTGCAGTGCTGCCCTAGGTGTTCCCCATGGCTCAATGGGTAGACGCCTCACCTCTGAGTCAGAAGGTCATGGGTTGAATTTCTACCCACGAGAGTTGAGCATGCTGACACTCCCAGAGCAGGGGAGTTATACCCAGTATCCTGGCCAATATTTATCCCTCAAACAACATCACTGTAATGATCAATAACATGTCATTCTATAGTGGACACTAGGTGGAGCCGTAGAGCTGTATATAGCTGTATGTATAAGACTATACTACCCAGCTGTATATATATTAAGACTACATTACCCATGAGGCACTAGGCTACCCAGAAGGCAACAGTCAAGATGGAAGCCTCTACAGATACTGTACCTAGTCCACATGTGCTCAATAAAGTAACTAGCAAAAGCTAGCTGTGTTCATAATAAGAATGTCTATTTATTAATGAACATAAGATGGTACCAGGGTGGTGAAGATCTGCTGAAAATTGTGAAAAGCGACATGGAGAATTTGAAGCCACCAGAGCGTTTGAAACTCACAGGAAACATCGACTACAATTGGCAGACTTTTAAACAACAATTCGAACTCTACATTGCAGCCATCGGATTCGGTACGAAGCCAGACGCAAGGAAGATAGCGTTGCTGCTTACGGTTGCAGGCCCACAGGCGATAGAGGTATTTAATACATTTGTATTTAATCCAGAGGAGAACAGAGGAAAATTAGACGATGTGCTAAAGAAATTTGATGCACATTGTTCTCCCAAACAGAATGAAACCTATGAGAGGTACATCTTCTGTTCTTGGACACAGCAGCAAAATGAGACTTTTGATAGCTTTATAACTGATCTGAAACTGAAAGCACAGTCGTGTAATTTCTCTGAGCTCAAAGCATCCATGATTCGTGACCAGATTGTGTTTGGTATTCATGATAAAAAAAAAAGTCAGGGAACGTCTGGTGAGAGAAACCGAACTAAATTTGGAAAATGCAGTGAAAATATGCCAAGCCAGCGAGCTAGCTCAAAAGCACGCGAAGACTTTCAGTGAAATCAATAATGATGCGATTGTAACGAGTGATAATGCTGCTGTCGGTGCTGTGTCCTACAAGGGGAAGAAACGTGGGCAGAACAGAAATGAAAAGCAATCGGAGGATGAAATTTTTAATTGTAAACGCTGTGGTTACAAACACCAGTTAAGACAATGCCCAGCGTTTGGAAAAATGTGCACAAAGTGTAATGGAAAGAATCACTTTGCCAAACAATGCTTTTCAAAAGTAAAAACAACGAAAGGGCAACGAGTTAATGTAATTGAGGACACTGATTTAAGTGAGACATTTTTTGTACGAATGGTGTCATGTGACAATATCAAAAAGGATACAGAAAATGTGCAGCCCTCAGAAATGGACAATGCTGAACATAAAGTTAATGCAGTAAAAGAGGACAAATGGATGATCCCACTGCAGGTAAATGGAGCATTAGTTACCTTGAAACTAGACACTGGGGCAAAAGCAAACTTAATCAGTATGAGTGACATTAACGATATGAAAGAAAAGCCCAAAATACAGAAAAAGTCAGTACTACTGAAGGACTATAATGGACAGAAAATAGATAGCTTAGGTGTATGCAGACTTAAAGTGACAGTCAAAGACAAAGTGCATCATCTCATGTTTTCTGTTGTGGCTGAAAGACTTGATTCACTACTGGGTGACAAAGCTTGTGAGGACTTAGAACTGGTCAAGAGAGTCTACCGTATAAACTGTGCCATAAGCAGACCAGATGACTCAGGTGATGAAGCAGAGAGCCCATCAAGGATGAAAAGGCCAAAGGGTATCCATGTCTTCAAAAAGCCTAGTTTCTCCAAGAAGAAAGAAAAAGACTTTAAGGTCAAAGAGAAGCCAAAGGAAGAAAAGCACAAAGAGGAAAAACACAAGGAGAAAAAGTCCAAAGATATAACCGCAGCAGATGTTGTTAAGCAGTGGAAAGAGAAAAAGAAAAAGAAGAAGCCTGCACCAGAGCAGGAAGCAGTTCCGGTGGATATTCCTTCTTTCCTCAGGCCAATCTTTGGTGTTCCATTAGCCGAGGCTGCTGAGAGGACTATGCTGTATGATGTGATCCAGCTGCCAGCAGTTTTTCGAGAGTGCATTGACTACATTGAGAGTTATGGCATGAAGAGTGAAGGAAACACTGAAACCCTCTCCAAGCAAAGATCGCAAGGAGGCCTCGATCTATACAAAAGCAGATTGATGACCATGCCGCAACTGCATCTTGTCATTCACCGCCAGAACAATCTCATGAAGACACATCAGACTTACCCGTGTTGAGAAGGTCCACACGTGAAGTAAAAGAGCCTGATAGACTTAATCTTTGAGTACAATGTAAAGCTTTGAAAATGTGTTGACTGTTTTGAAAATGTTTGTTTATAGAGTACTAACAAAAGTGTTACTGATATTATCTTTATTGTTTTCTTGAAAGTTGATTGATATTGATTTTGTTAAACCTCAAAGAAAGGGGGATGTAATGATCAATAACGTCATTCTATAGTGGACACTAGGTGGAGCCGTAGAGCTGTGTAGAGCTGTATGTATAAGACTACACTACCCAGCTGTATGTATATTAAGACTACATTACCCATGAGGCACTAGGCTACCCAGAAGGCAACAGTCAAGATGGAAGCCTCTACAGATACTGTACCTAGTCCACATGTGCTCAATAAAGTAACTAGCAAAAGCTAGCTGTGTTCATAATAAGAATGTCTATTTATTAATGAACATAAGAATCACTAAAACAGATTATGTGGGCATTATCACACTGCTATTTGTGGGACCTTGCTGTACGTAAATTGGCTGCTATGTAGGCCTCGCGATCCTGATTTTAGCCCCTTAAGGGACAATGTCCTGCGGATTGAGCTGGTAAGACACTTCTTTCTTGTATTGAGGGCCACAACCCTGCCCTTGTCACAGACTTGCTTGAGCCCCCATTCAGTGAGCTTACCATTGGCGCTTCCCCTCCCCCGACTCTCTTCAAGGGCTGAGGTGGAACTCTGCTGTTGCCGGGGGTGATCACCACATAGGATGTGACATAGCAGGGAGGTCAAAGGTCATGGCCAGGCAAAGCCTGGCTAAGTACAATAAAGTTTGGGTCAGTCTGTTCCAGCAAGAAGGATCTGAAGGTGCCTGCCACTCCGAAGTCTTTCGACACTGTCAGGCACAGGGACACAGAAGGGGTCTAAAATACTTCATAAAATGATAAAAGTAATAACCAAGGAATTTTGGCTATTTCAATTAACAAAAACATACAAAATGCGAGCATACAAAATGGCAAAGTAAGGAAACATTTGCAGGGCTATGGGGAAAGAGCAGGGAGTGAGACTAATTGGGCAGCTCTTTCAATACACCAGCACAGGCACAATGGGCCGAATGGCCGCCTCCTGTGCTGTACGATTCAGTGATACAGATATAGGCAAGCCAGATGCTTTGAGGGGCCCCGGTATTATTTTATTCATTCTGGGGATGTGGGCGTCGCTGGCAAGGTCGACATTTATTGCCCATCCCTAGATGCTTTGCACAGGTGGTGGTGGGCCGGCTTCTTGATGCCTCGATTTTAAATTTCTCATCCTTCGGGTTCAAATCCCATCAGCGCCTGCCCTGCTCTACCTCTGTAACCTCCTCCAGCCCTACAATCCTCTGAGATTTCTGCACTCCTCCAACTCCGGCCTCTTGTGAAACCCCACTTCCTTTACCCCACCATTGGTAGCTGTGCCTTCAGCTGGCTAGGCCCTAAGCTCTGAAATTCCCTCATTAAACCTCTCTACCTCTCTCTCCTCCTTTCAGACCCTCCTTAAAACCTACCTCTTTGACTAAGCTTTTGGTCACCTGCCCTAATATCTCTTTGTGACTCGGTGTCAATTTTGTCTGACAACACTCCTCTGAAACGCCTGGGACATTTTACCACATTAAAGTCGCTATATAAATGCAAGTTGACATTCATGACCAGTGAAGGAGTGATAACACTATGCACTGCGTGGCAGCTTGGCTCAGTTGGTAAAGCTCCTAACTTTGGGTCAGAAATTAGTTTGATCTTCACACCAGAGTCAAATTTAAGCTGAATGTCCGTACACACTGAGGGAGTGCTGCATTGTTAGAGGTTCCATTCTTCTTTTCACATTAAGCCAAGGCCCTGTCTGCCTGTTTAGGTAGTTCAAGCAGATGCTGAAGATCCCGTGGCACTATTTAAAGAAGCACAGGGAGTTGGGTGTCACCCGAGGCTATGTTGAAGGCACACTCTCCCTTCTGAGTCAATAGGTCATCGGTTCAAGTCCCACCCCAGAGACTCGAGCACAAAATCCAGGCTGACACTCCCAGTGCAGCGCTGTGGGAGTGCTGCACTGTCGGAGGTGCCAAATTTTGGTTGAGATGTTAAACCGAGGCACCGTCTGCCCTCTCGGGTAGATGTAAAAGATCCCACATCACTGTTTCGAAGACGAGCAGTGGAGCTTTCCAGGTGTTTCACCGGTGCCAGTCACAAATGACAGTCTCCTAATTGCCTGAATGAATTGATGCGCTATCAATTACTCATAAAAGACTGAGAGTTAGAAGAGTAACTAAAGGCTTTTATTAACAACAGAATGGAGGTCTGCCTCGAGTGGTCGACCGGTCCAGGATACCAAGGGCTGGGGAGCAGTCACCTTTATACTAGGACCTGTGGGAGGAGTCAGCCGAGGCATATCCAGGCATGTACACAGTGGAATACAAACAGGACAAACAGGAATACAAACAGTGGTTTACCACATTCACCCCTTGTTTAAAATTGAGTCCGGCGGGGTGAAGTGTATTAAAAGTTAGTGTATTGGAGTCTCTCCGGAGGTCTTGTCTGCCGCTGTGATCGGCGTGGCGACGGCAGGGGTAGTGAAGCTTCCGGCGTCGAGTCCAGCGTAGGCTGTGGCACAGGCGTGTCGTCCTCGTAGATGTCGAGCGGGTCGCGGGGCCCAGGCCTGCCGTCTGCTGGGGCTGGATATCGGATCGTGGGGGGGGGTGGTAGTGGGTAGTGGGTTACTGTGGTCCCCGAGGGTGCAAGGTCTCTTATGGAGACTGTGTCCTCCCGCCCGTCCGGGTATGCGATGTAAGCATACTGGGGGTTGGCGTGGAGGAGGTCGACCCTCTCGACCAGGGGGTCCGTTTTATGGGTCCTCACGTGTCTTCTCAGTAGGACCGGCCCTGGGGACGTCAGCCATGGCGGTAGCGATGTCCCTGATGTGGACTTCCTTGGGAAGACGAACATTTTCTCATGAGGGGTGGCGTTAGTGGCAGTGCAGAGCAGTGACCGAATAGAGTGGAGCGCATCGGGGAGCACATCCTGCCAGCGGGAGGTTGGAAGGCCCCTAGACTTTAAGGCTAGCAGGACGGCCTTCCAAACTGTCGCATTTTCTCTTTCCACCTGTCCGTTCCCCCGGGGGTTGTAACTGGTGGTCCTGCTTGTGGCAATACCCCTAGTTAGCAGGTACTGACGGAGTTCGTCGCTCATAAACGATGAGCCCCGGTCGCTATGGATATAGCTGGGGAAGCCGAACAGGGTGAAGAGGTTGTTCAGACATTTAATGACCGTGGCACTGGTCATGTCCGGGCAGGGGAAGGCGAACGGGAAACGGGAGTACTCATCAATAATATTGAGGAAGTACACATTGCGGTCGGAGGAGGGGAGAGGCCCTTTAAAATCAACGCTCAGGCGCTCGAAGGGGCGAGTGGCTTTTATCAGGTGGGCCCTGTCTGGTCTATAAAAGTGTGGTTTGCACTCAGTGCAGACTTGGCAGTTCCTGGTCATGGTCCTGACCTCCTCAATAGAGTAAGGCAGGTTGCGGGCCTTGATGAGGTGGAAGAACCTGGTGACCCCCGGGTGGCAGAGGTCATTGTGGAGGACCCGTAGTCTATCGATCTGCGCGCTGGCGCAGGTGCCACGCGATAGCGCATCCGGGGGTTCATTTAGCTTCCCGGGCCGGTACAAGATCTCGTAGTTGTAGGTGGAAAGTTCGATTCTCCACCTCAAGATCTTGTCATTTTTGATTTTGCCCCTCTGCTTGTTGTTAAACATAAAAGCAACTGAACGCTGGTCAGTGAGCAGGGTAAATCGTTTTCCGGCCAGGTAGTGCCTCCAATGACGCACAGCCTCCACAATCGCCTGGGCCTCCTTCTCAACAGCGGAGTGTCTGGTCTCCGGGCCTTGGAGGGTTCGTGAAAAGAAGGCCACGGGTCTCCCCGCCTGATTGAGGGTAGCGGCCAGGGCAAAGTCGGACGCGTCGCTTTCCACCTGGAAGGGGATGGATTCGTCCACTGCGTGCATGGTGGCTTTGGCAATGTCCTCCTTGATACGGTGGAAGGCTAAGCGGGCCTCTGCCATCAAGGGAAAAGAGGTGGACTTGATCAGCGGACGGGCCTTGTCTGCATAGTAGGGGACCCACTGGGCGTAATAGGAGAAAAACCCTAGGCACCTCTTCAGGGCCTTGAGGCAGTGGGGCAGTGGAAGTTCCATAAGGGGACGCATCCGGTCGGGGTCGGGACCGATGACTCCGTGTTCCACAACACAGCCAAGGATGGCGAGGCGGTTTGTGCGGAATATGCACTTCTCCTTGTTATATGTCAGGTTTAGGAGTTGGGCGGTGCGGAGGAATTTTTCGAGGTTTGCGTCATGGTCCTGCAAGTCACGGCCGCAGATGGTCACATTGTCCAGATATGGGAAAGTGGCCTGCAACGCATTTTGATCTACCATCCGGTCCATCTCCCTTTGGAAGATGGAGACCCCGTTGGTGACGCCAAAGGGAACCCTAAGGAAGTGATAGAGGCGGCCGTTTGCCTCAAAGGCAGTGTACTGGCGGTCCTCAGGGCGGATGGGGAGCTGGTGGTATGCTGATTTCAGGTCAATGGTCGAGAAGACGCGGTACTGCGCGATCTGGTTGACCATATCAGCTATACGGGGGAGTGGGTAGGCGTCCAGCAGGGTGTAGCGATTTATTGTCTGGCTGTAGTCGATGACCAGGCGCTGCTTCTCGCCGGTCTTAACGACCACAACCTGGGCTCGCCAGGGGCTGGTGCTGCCCTCAATAATCCCTTCTTTCAGGAGCCGCTCCACTTCGGTTTTAATGAAAACCCTGTCCCCGGCACTGTATCGCCTGCTCTTTGTGGCGATGGGCTTACAGTCGGGGGTGAGGTTAGCAAACAGTGGTGGGGGGGTGACTCTGAGTGTGGAGAGGTTGCACCTGGTGCGCGGCGGGCAATTTGGAAGCTGCTGGCTGCGGACTGTGAGTGGGGGTAGGGGTCCACCGTACGCCATCGTAACACTTTTAAGGTGGCACTGAAAATCTAACCCCAGCAGGACGGCAGCGCAGAGGTCAGGCAGGACCAGAAGTTTAAAATGATCGTACACGGTCCCGTCTACTACGAGTGTCACCACGCAGTAGCCGCCGATGTCCGCCGACTGGGACTCGGAGGCCATAGAAATCCGCTGTTGCGCAGGCAGGACTGGGAGAGAGCAACGCCGCACCGTGTCGGGGTGGATGAAGCTCTCCGTGCTCCCAGAGTCAAAAAGGCAGATTGTATCGTGACCATTTACCTTAATGTCCATTGTGGAACTGGCCAGTTGGTGCGGTCTCGCTTGGTCCAGTGTAACGGATGCCAGCGTAGGGGTCGGTGTGTCGCTGCGGGTATCAGATGAGGCGGTGTCGGGGGCCTGCTGCGTCCCGGCTGTCGTCCAAGATGGCGGCGTCCATGATCCCCATGTGGCTGGAGGCGTCCAAAATGGCTGCTGTACCGGTGATTCGCACACGGCCGGGGAGGTCCAAAATGGCGGCCCGCATGGCCCACACGCGGCGCTGCTGGGGTTCGGGGTGGCTTTGGCCCTGCAGACGCTAGCGTAGTGTCCCTTCTTCCCGCAGCCCGAGCAGATCGCGTTTTTCGCCGGGCAGCGCGCTCTGGGGTGTTTTGCCTGGCCACAGAAGTAGCATTTCTGGCCTTGGGGCACTGCTGTCTGGCCTTGGGACACTGCTGCGGTAGTTGGGCCGTTGTTGGGGTGTGGCTGGGGTGGCACGGCGCTATGAGGCGGTCCTACCGTGTCCCAGGCTGTCATTCCCCGCGGCGTCCACGGTGCAGCGGAGTAGGCATCCATGCCCTGGTAGGCTGCATCCAACGATAGTGCGAGTTCAGAGGCCTTGTTGAGGTCGAGGTTACTCTGCTCCAACAGTCGCTGTCGTGTGTAATTGGATCTGTGGCCCGCTACAAAAGCGTCCCGGATAAGTTCCTCTGTGTACACGGCGGCCTTTACATCCTTACAACCACAGGCCCGGCCAAGCACAGACAGTGCCTGAAGGTATTCCACGGTCGATTCCCCAGGTTGTTGTTTACGACTCCCCAGGAGGTGCCTGGCGTACACTTCGTTCACTGGGCGCGTGTACTGGTCCTTGAGGAGCTTGATAGCATCCGCGTACGAGGTCGCGTCTTGGATGACCGAGTACACTCGGTGGTTCACTTTGGAGGTCAGGACATCCAGTTTGTCCTCGTCCGATTTGATTGCTGCGGAGGCAGTCAGGAATTTTTCGAAACACTTAAGCCAGTGAGTAAACTTGGTGGATGAGTCCGCCTCCCGATGATCTAAGTCCAGGCATGCTGGTGTGAGGATCTTCTCCATTATAAAAATGTTGTTAATAAAATTGATGCGCTATCAATTACTCATAAAAGACTGAGAGTTAGAAGAGTAACTAAAGGCTTTTATTAACAACAGAATGGAGGTCTGCCTCGAGTGGTCGACCGGTCCAGGATACCAAGGGCTGGGGAGCAGTCACCTTTATACTAGGACCTGTGGGAGGAGTCAGCCGAGGCATGTCCAGGCATGTACACAGTGGAATACAAACAGGACAAACAGGAATACAAACAGTGGTTTACCACATGAATACAATGGGGATGTTCCCAAATTATCCACTATAGGAATGAGACAAGTCGTCCTGAAGCCTGAGGAGTATATCTGAAATCTGTGTCTCTCTGTTTCCATAGTGAGATCTCAGCCAACCCCACGTTGACATGCCTGAAGGTTCGCTGTGTTCTGGCAAAGAAGCACCTGCTGTGGAAGGTCAGTACCTGCCTTATCAAATGGCCATTCGGCCCAACTGGTCCGTGCCGGTGTTTATGCTCCACACGAGCCTCCTCCCACCCACTTCATCTCACCCCATCAACATAACCTTCTATTCCTTTCTCCCTCGTACTTGTCTAGCTTCCCCTTGAATGTATCTGTGCTATTCGCCTCGACCACCCCCTGTGGTAGCGAGTTCCACATTCTAACCACTCTTTGGGTAAAGAAGTTTCTCCTGAATTCCTTATTGGAATTATTGGTGATGACCTGATATTGATGATTATTATTAAAGACGTTACCCTTTGGAGTTTATTTGGGTAGTGTTGTGCCTTACAGACCAGGAAGGTCTCAGGTTCGATCCCCTGCAAAGTTAACTTGCCCTTTCCAGGGCAGTTGCAATTAATACGTCTTTCAGATAAGATAGAAAACCAAGGCGCTCTCTGCCCTCTCGTTTGTTGTTTGTGGGACTTTGCTGTGCACCCGGAGCGGGCGCCCCGCCCAGAGAGACTCCCGGAGCGGGCGCCCCGCCCAGAGAGACTCCTGGAGCGGGCGCCCCGCCCAGAGAGACTCCCGGAGCGGGCGCCCCGCCCAGAGAGACTCCCGGAGCGGGCGCCCCGCCCAGAGAGACTCCCGGAGCGGGCGCCCCGCCCAGAGAGACTCCCGGAGCGGGCGCCCCGCCCAGAGAGACTCCCGGAGCGGGCGCTTCATAAGGGACCCACTTTCAGATTGTAAAGCTTCGATTGGGCTTTTGGGAGGAATGTGTATTTTTTGCAGAAATCTTTGCTTTGTGTTTGTGGCCATCAAACTTGGGACCTCTTTTAAAGGGTCTCCGTCACTTTGGAAGATGAACACCCTGGGGCTAAATTGAATGTCTGTCCTTTTTGCTTGCTGTAGTTCCATAATAAATATGTGTTTGCGATCTCTATAAATTCTTCTGATGAAGTTCTCCTGTTGTGAAAGTTACGGTGTTGTCTAGGTGGCCGCCATTTTGGAAACTGGGACCCAGTGGAACTTCCATCTTAAGAGAGGGTATGCATAATCCTTCATAACACCGGGCAGTGCAGTGCCAAGGTGGCCCCATTAACCCTTCCTTGTACTCTAGTTCAGATACCTTACAATGGTGACTGTTTAACAGTCAGACCGATTGAACAGAGATGTGCTTATTGCAGTGATTGATTGCACAGAATTACATCGAATTTACACACAGAAACAGGCCCTTCATTCCAACTGTTCCATGCCGGTGTCTATGCTCCACACGAGCCTCCTCCCATCCCTCTTTATCTCACCCTATCAGCATAACCTTCTATTCCTTTCTCCCTCATGTACTTATCGAGCTTCCCCTTAAAGGCATCAGGTCTGCCTGGAATGTAGGATAGTTGAATCAGAGGCTAAGATTGTGTAGTGGTTGTGTTACTGGGCTACTAATCCAGAGGCCTAGACTAATAATCCAGAAAATGTGAGTGCAAATCCCACCATGGCCGTCTGAGAATTTAAATTCAGTTTTTAAAAATCTGGAAGTAAAAAGCTGGTCTCAGTAAAAGTGACCATGAAGCTGTCGGATTGTCGTTTAAAAACCAAACTGGTTCACTCACGACTCTGCTGTGGGACCTAGCATGCCACTCAGTCAGGTCAACCAGGGGATGGGCGATAAATGCCGGCTTTGTCAGCGACGCCCACATCCCGAGAACGGATTAAATAGAAAATCTGATCTTCCCTCCTCTCTCTCTCTCTCTCTCTCTCTCTCTCTCTCTCACACACACTGCAGCTGGTAACTCCCTCACTGTGAATGCGTAACTCAAACTCAGTGAGACAGAGCTGCAGGGGCGAGGGGCAGTTTGTAGTTTGTGCGAGTGCAAGATGAGTGGCTGTGTTTACTGATTGTGGTGCCAGAAATGACCGGGACAGAAAGCAGGGTCACAACATCGCACTTTCAGGCCAAGAGGGCAGTTCGTTCCCTGTGCTCTCTCAAAACTCCCTGAACACGGACTGTGATTGGCTGGAGCTGGTGCATTCCATCTAAGGCTCACTCCCCATGAGTCCAGCAGGCTTGACCTTCCTCCTCCACAGGAAGTGTCCTTCAGGGCAACACATGACTGAGCGATAGCTACAATCTGAGAGCTTCGGAGAGAGCGTCCGTTGTCTGTGCCAGCTCGTGTTGTTACTTGACTTTTGTTTTGCTGTTGTTTCTCAGTCTCGTCCACTCCACCTCCCCCAACCACCATATCTCTCCTTCAGGCATTGACCTCTTCGCTGCGGGCACAGTTGCCACAGGTGATGACTGACCACCGGTCACCCACATGACCAGTTCCTTTGTGGGGAGGGGTTGGTTGCCTAGACGACGGGTATCGCCAGGCAGTTTAACCGTATGATGCCTCGTAGCCGAGCCCCAAACCTGTCCTCAGTTGACGTCCGTCACTGGATAGTGATTGGGCCTGGGGACTGATCACCTGCACCTCTACCCACCCTCAACCCCCCACGCCCCACCACTAGCCCAAGGACATTGAGGTCAAAGGTAACACAACAACAGTTGCCCCAGCTCCGATCAGCTAATGTAGTTCACTCCACCCTTAACTGCCCTCTGAAATGACTGAGCAAGCAACTCTCAAACCACTACCAAGGATTCAAGAAGGAGGCGGCGCCACCACCACCACCTTTTCAGGGGCAACTAGCAACGCCCACATCCTGAAAATCAATAATCGAAACCTGGGACATTCTGATCCACATGGGTCAACTCCACACTGGGTAGTGCAGTTTCACACTGAACCATCTTTTAAGGAGAGCTGATGGGTGGGTGGGGGTGTGCGGGGAAAGAGGGTGGGGGGATGGCAGGAATAGAGCTCCGTTGAACTAAATGTAGGAAGGTTCAAATGGGCCTTGGTACCAGGGCAGAGTCCGCCTCCGCTAACTGTGCCAACCCAATTGCTGCTGGCCAGCCGGGATAGGCATTCCAAAAAGCTGGAAAGTGACCTCTCGCCTCAGCTGACGGGAATCTGAGATCGGAAAACTAAGCTTTATGGAGGGAAAATTGGGTCGCGTCCCCTTTGGGGCGATAACTTCGCTACTTTTAGCTCTTCGAAAAAGTTAGCGCCCCTGCGCCTGAAATTCAATGGTAGCGCCCCAAGCAGGAGGCGGGGCGCTACTGGAAGCGCTCCCCCTCCCTCTTGGGGCGCTCCTATTGAATATCGCGGCGCTACGTGCAACAGCGCCACACACGCCGGCGTGTAACGCCGCAGTACTGCAGGCCTCCCTCCCCTGATTAAAGGAGAGGGACCTAGCACAGCGCGCACCGGGGCCCTGCTGGGCCACCAGGGAGCCACCAGGGAGCGGGGTGCCGGGTAAACAGCCCGGCACTCAAGAGGAGTGCTGGGCTGACAGATCATGGCCGGTACCCAGCAGGAGGAAGCCAGAGGTGGCAGGTGCTGGCAGGTGGCCCCATAAAAAGGTCGCCCGGCACCTGCCCTTTAATTATCGCCGCAAAAACACCACCCTGACCCTGCCAGACATGGTGTCCAGCGGTAGGTCAGGGGGCGCGAGCAAAGTTTGCGGCCAGGGTGCTGCGCGCGGTGGTGACGTCATCGCCGGAGGCGCAGCGCCGCTGGGCGCTACCGGCTACCTCCCGCTGAATTTCGCGGGAGGCGTACGCGGCGCCACGCCCGGGCGTTAGTTTCCCGCTAGCACCCCGTTAGTGCTCCCTCGGGGTGCTAACGGGAGGCGCAGATCAACTGAATTTTTCCCCCTTAGTCTCTGGAGAACCACAGAACTTCAGGGAAGTGAAATCCTGCTGGGATTTATGATCAAAAGAAAGAGATTATTTTTGCAATATCGCAATGATGTTTGTGGGATCTTGCTGTGCGCACATTGGCCACAGCATTTCCCTCCATTACAACAGTGACTACACTTTAAAAACACTTCATTGGCTGTAAAGCCCTTTGGGACGTCCTGAGGTCCTGAATGGCACTGTTCTTTGATGTTCAATGAAGCGCTGTGGGGCGTTTTTCTTCGATAAAGGTGCTATATAAATGCAAATTGTTGCTGTGTGCAGCAAGAGTCCAAGGTGATATTAATACAGGGCCTGAGGTGCAGCAATGGCTGATCCCCGAGTTCCCAATGACTCTAACATCCCACCCAGTGTGGTACTGGGGCACACTGGCTGGGAATTCTTGGGTTTCCTGGCTGGGAATTCTTGGGTTTCATGCCTGATCTATGCTTGGTTCGCTGATCTCGGTCATTGCGGGGGGCTGTGGGTGTGGGTGGGGGTGCTACAATTGACTGTCGTGTGCCTGGGCCAAAGAGGAGGGGGACCCTAATATCAGGCAGGGTACTGCTCTTGATCACGGTGCAGTGACCCCTGCTGGAAAGGACGTGCCCATGGACATCAGGTTTGGTGGTGGGAGGGGCATCATAGGGCCTTGATCTTGACCTCTTAACTGATTCTGTTTCTTTCTTCCCTAGCCCTGAGGGCAATGAGGCCGATTGTAGCACTCCCTTCACCGCTACCGCGACTGAGACCAGGCATTGAATCCGGGACCGTCCTGGTCTGCATGGTTCAGTTTGCACCCTGGTTAACTTATTGACCAGCCAAACGATGGAGGAAGTCTTGAGGAGAAAAGACTCCCCCACCCCTCCCCCAGTGAGTGCAGAACTTAATCCTGCGGCCTTCATGGGGTCAGGAGCGAACCGTGTCCTGGCTCGAGATGGAGGAGAGAACCTTTGGCTTTCTTCCATCTCTGCGGTCCAAAAAATGTAATTAGCGAGAGCACCGCTTGGTTGCATTCCCTCACGATGTCATCTACCGGGACACCTCCCTCCCTTTCCTCTTGACACTGAGTGCGCGAGGAGTAGGAGTAGGAGTGCCTCTGTCAGCATAGCTCGGCACAGGACGGAGAGGAAACAATAGGCCTCAAGGAACCCAAATATCTAGTCGCCATGGTGACTGAGGAGGAGACAGTTCAAGTTCAGGGTAGTCTGTGCCGTGTGGTGACTGGAAACAGATCCTATTGGTCCATTCCTGTAACTGTCGAGAGTGCCAAGGAGGTTTATCAGGATTGTTAACCCTCTCTCACCCTGAGATTAGTCGCTCCTTTTTCCTGTATGTATAGTGCAATATGAGGTTAGTAACGGTGGTTTCTAGGCCCCATGCACGACTACTAAAGCTACTTTCCAATATCATCATGGTGCCAGGACATTTAGCTGTCGATGAACAATATAAATGGGGACTCGGCTCCCTGACAAACCCAGGTTTACTGCAGCAGTCGGTGAGTAGAGTGGACAGAAGCCTCGGTGTGAAGGCCGTGCAGTGCTCTGTGAGCTAGTTTGGGAGATGTGAGGCAGCGATAACTTTCATTTTAAACACAACTGCAACCAGTCAACCTAATGCATAGTCATACCTTTTGTGCTCTCTGGATAAGGGGGTTCCACGGGCACTAACAGTCACGTTGGGATAAGTCAGTAAGTGGTGGTGAGGGGCCACTTGTATATCCAGCAACAGTACGTTCCCTGTAGTTATGGTGGTCCCTGTCTCACCGTTGGAATTGTCTACTTCACTTTGCTTATCCCATTAATTTCACTTTGCTTTTAAATCTTCAGAATGACTTTAAATGTGTAATTCTTGACTAGTAATAAATCACGGTGAGAGCTGGTGCCTCATTGGTTCCGAGTAGTTGTCAGATGAAGAATTTCCCCTATGGGGACACTTCCTGGGATGTAGACTCTTCAAATCTGCACATTGTTGAACAGGTACAAAATGGAGTGAACTGGTACCATAGATAAATACATAAAGGCTAAATGGCAATGTGAGGTTATATAGCAAATAACAGGCAGTTGGCAATGGAGCATTGTACAGCATGAGGAGGAGCTGCCATGGGATTATGTAGAGATTAATGGGCAATTGGAATACAGTTACATAGAGCATAATGGGCAGTTGGCAAAGGGTTAAGTCTAGGATAATGTGCAGCTGGCAGAGTTAATTAGTTAATAGGCAGTTGGCATGGGGTTGGATAGAGAATACTGGGCCATTGACATAGGGTTACCTTTCCCATTCCCACATGTCCCAAAGCACTTCACAGCCTATGAATTACTTTTGAAGTGCAGTTACTAGGAAAAGCGGTAGACAATTTGCGCACAGGGAGGTCTCGCAAACAGCGAATAAGGTGATTGACAAGTTCATCTCTTTTTGGTGGTGTTGGTGTCCTGGCCAACCTACCTCCCTCAACCAAGAGAACTCTTTGCTCTTCTTCATTAGCGCAATGGAATCTTTTACATCTGCTTAAAAGGGCAGACTGAGCCTTAGTTTAACGTCTCATCTGAACGACGGCACCCGAGTGTGCAGGACTCCCTCAATACTACACTTGGAGTATCAGCAGAGATTGTTCACATCTTAGATTGGGGCTCAAATGCACAACATAGAAACATAGAAGATAGGAGCAGGAGTAGGCCATTCGGCCCCTCGAGCCTGCTCCGCTATTCAATGCGATCATGGCTGATCATCCAAATTCAGTACCCGGTCCCTGCTTTCTCCCCATATCCCTTGATCCCTTTAGCCTTAAGAAATATATCCAACTCCTTCTTGAATATATTTAATGTATTGGCCTCTACATTTGAGTAAGCATGCTATAATGAGCAAGAGCAATAGCTTAAGCCGAGAATAATGGGCTGTTGGCATTGGGATGCATGGCAGATAACCCCATTATAGTCATTATCTATAGAGTATAGTGGATATTTGGCACAGAGTTACAGAACAGATACTGGACAACTGGCAAAGGGTGACATGAAAGATAATGGGCTAATTTGGGAAGATAGTTGGAGCATGTTGGGCTGATTTGGGGAGATAGCTGGAGCACATTGGGCTGATTTGGGGAGATAGCTGAGACATGTTGGGCTGATTTGGGGAGATAGCTGGAGCACGTTGGGCTGATTTGGGGAGATAGCTGGAGCACGTTGGGCTGATTTGGGGAGATAGTTGGAGCATGTTGGGCTGATTTGGGGAGATAGCTGGAGCACATTGGGCTGATTTGGGGAGATAGCTGAAGCACATTGGGCTGATTTGGGGAGATAGCTGGAGCATGTTGGGCTGATTTGGGGAGATAGCTGGAACATGTTGGGCTGATTTGGGGAGATAGCTGGAGCACATTGGGCTGATTTGGGGAGATAGCTGAGACATGGGCTGATTTGGGGAGATAGCTGGAGCACATTGGGCTGATTTGGGGAGATAGCTGAGACATGTTGGGCTGATTTGGGGAGATAGCTGGAGCATGTTGGGCTAATTTGGGGGGATAGCTGGAGCATGTTGGGCTGATTTGTGGAGATAGCTGGAGCATGTTGGGCTGATTTGGGGAGATAGCTGGAGCACATTGGGCTGATTTGGGGAGATAGCTGGAGCACGTTGGGCTGATTTGGGGAGATAGCTGAGACATGTTGGGCTGATTTGGGGAGATAGCTGGAGCACATTGGGCTGATTTGGGGAGATAGCTGGAGCACGTTGGGCTGATTTGGGGAGATAGCTGGAGCACGTTGGGCTGATTTGGGGAGATAGCTGGAGCATGTTGGGCTAATTTGGGGAGATAGCTGGAGCATGTTGGGCTGATTTGGGGAGATAGCTGGAGTATGTTGGGCTGATTTGGGGAGATAGCTGGAGCATGTTGGGCTGATTTGGGGAGATAGCTGGAGCACGTTGGGCTGATTTGGGAGATAGCTGGAGCAGGTTGGGCTGATTTGGGGAGATAGCTGGAGCATGTTGGGCTGATTTGGGGAGATAGCTGGAGCAGGGTGGGCTGATTTGTGGAGATAGCTGGAGCATGTTGGGCTGATTTGGGGAGATAGCTGGAGCACGTTGGGCTGATTTGGGGAGATAGCTGGAGCAGGTTGGCCTGATTTGGGGAGATAGCTGGAGCATGTTGGGCTGATTTGGGGAGATAGCTGGAGCATGTTGGGCTGATTTGGGGAGATAGCTGGAGCAGGTTGGGCTGATTTGGGGAGATAGCTGAGACATGTTGGGCTGATTTGGGGAGATAGCTGGAGCAGGTTGGGCTGATTTGGGGAGATAGCTGAGACATGTTGGGCTGATTTGGGGAGCTGGCTGAGACATGTTGGGCTGATTTGTGGAGACAGCTGGAGCACGTTGGGCTGATTTGGGGAGATAGCTGGAGCAGGTTGGCCTGATTTGGGGAGATAGCTGGAGCATGTTGGGCTGATTTGGGGAGATAGCTGGAGCAGGTTGGGCTGATTTGGGGAGATAGCTGAGACATGTTGGGCTGATTTGGGGAGATAGCTGGAGCAGGTTGGGCTGATTTGGGGAGATAGCTGGAGCATGTTGGGCTGATTTGGGGAGATAGCTGGAGAATGTTGGGCTGATTTGGGGAGATAGCTGAGACATGTTGACCTGAGGTGGTGGGATCCGGCGAAGGTTATGGAGGTGGATGCTAGTTATGAAAAATGTTGAAACCCCTAGCCCCCGCCCCACTTCCTGGGTTTTCTCATTGATGCTGAGGATGTTGTCAAATGTGCAATAAATAATTTGCTCTCGCTGAACTCAAGAGAACAGCAACAGAGAAAGGATTGAGTTTTCTGATGGGATCTTTTAATTATTTTGATCTTGATAAATAATCTAGGTTGGTATTCTGCACATCCATCAATTCTCACCTGGTTATCTGGGTGAAGTACCCAGTGTCTGAAACCCACAATCACCGCGCAAGAGGGTAAATTAAGGTTTGGGCGCTTCAAGTCTCTGATTGGCTGTTGGACAACTGAAACCACACGCAACCAATAAAGAATACTGATTCGGACTTAACCCTTTCAGTACCGAGCCCATGTGATAGGAGTAGAGAGAAAATATTTCTGCTGGTTGGGGAGTCCAGTACTAGGGGGCATAGCCTAAAAGTTAAAGCCAAGCCTTTCAGGATTGAAGTTAGGAAACACTTCTACAAGCAAAGGGTAGAAGTTTGGAACTCTCTTCCGCAAACAGCAGTTGATGCTAGGTCAATTGTTAATTTAAAATCTGAGATTGATGGACTTTTGTTAACCAAAGGTATTAAGGGATATGGGCCAGAGCCTAGATCCCATTTATATGGAGTTAGGTCACAGATCAGCCATGATCTCATTGAATGGCGGAACAGGTTTGAGGGGCTAAAATTCTGTTCCTATTATCCTAGTGTGTTTAACCCTTTCAGTACCAAGCCCATCTGATAGTGTGTTTAACACTCTGTGCCAAGCCCATCTGATAGTGTGTTCAACTCTTTCAGTACCAATCCCATTTGATAGTAGTGTGGCGGAGCCACCAAAGGTCTCAGAACAATTAGTAATAATCCCTTTAACTACAGTGTAGTGCAGCTGCGGACTGCACCTTTAAACTGCCTGTTAACTACTGTATTGTGTTTTCCTGCACTCCACGTGATGACGTCATGACGCCGATCACGTGACCACCAGTGGCGCGAAGAACGCGATGACGTTATGACGTCAGCTTCCAGAATCTTCCAGTAGTCGTCGAGTGCCCAGCAAGCTGATTAGACCTGTGTGCCATTTCTCCTGTAGTTTCCCTGTTAACTTCGTTGTTCATTAAAACCTGTTGATTTGATTCATCGAGTCGAATACCTTATTCAGATAGGAACCTCCGTTCCTACATTGGTGACCCCGATCTCGTCGGAAAACTTTCGTCGAGGATGAACACGAACGCCGTCATCCTTAAACTGCCGCAGTTCTGGGAACAGCAGCCAGCAGCATGGATTTTCCAGGCAGAAGCACAGTTCGCTCTCCGGGAGGTCACAGTGGATTCGACCCGTTATTATTACGTGGTTGCCGCTCTCGACAGTGCCACGCCCTCGCGGGTCATCAGCATCCTTGGAAGCCCACCGGAGGAGGGCAAGTACGAAGCGCTTAAAGCCCGTTTGCTACAGGTATTTGATCTTAATAAGTCGGAGCGGGCACGCAAGCTTATTTCCATGCCCGGCCTCGGGGACTCAAAACCGTCAGAGCTGATGAGTCAAATGCTCACGCTGTTGGGCGCGGAACCCCAATGTTTTTTATTCCGCGAGCTTTTCCTCTGCCAGCTACCCGAACCGGTTCAGGTGGCCTTGGCCAACACTGCCATCACAGACGGTGCTGAACTCGCTGCAGAGGCAGACAAGATATTTACTGTTACTCAGCAATGTTGTGCAGCCACGAGGCGCCTTTCCCCCACGCGAGCGAAGCCCAGCCCTCCCCCAGCAGGATGGTGCGCGTACCACGCCCGTTTTGGCGCCAAAGCTCGATGCTGCCGGCCTCCTTGCGGTTTCCCTCAAGAAAAAAAAAAAACTCCAACAAGCCCGCGTCCTCCCGGACAGACGACAAGGTCTGAAAAGCACGGCGAGTTAGCTATGGCAGCGGGCTCAGCGGGCAAACTCATTTACGTTACGGATTCTGTTACGGGCCGACGATTCCTGTGCGGCACTGGTTCACAGTGCAGCATCCTGCCAGCTTCAAAGCTGGACCTACTATCCGGCAGCCAGGGGCCTTCCCTCGTGGCAATAAACGGCACTGCCATGCGTACGTTCGGTAAACGGATGGCAAACTTAACCTTCGCCGGTCAGCGTTTTGTCTGCGACTTTATTACAGCTAAGGTCTCACAGGCCATCCTGGGGGCTGATTTTTTCTGTGCCAACGGTTTGCTGGTCGACGTCCAATACTGCCGACTCATTAATGCATCCACTTTCCACGCAGTGCCCTGCCACCGCAGCACCGCCGTGTCCTGGTCGGTGGCCTGTGCGGTTCCGTCGCAAGACAGGTTTACGCGCCTGCTCGGCGAATTCCCGGAGCTCACCAGGCCTACGGCACACGGCACGGGTGGAGCACCATATCTCCACGACCGGAGCACCCGTTTACGCTCAGGCGCGGCGATTAGAAGCCGGCAAGCTGGCAGCCGCAAAGGCTGAGTTCCAGACCATGGGGCGCCTCAGGATCATCCGGCGTTTGGACAGCCCTTGGTCCTCCCCACTGCATATAGTACCCAAACCAGGCGGCGGATGGCGACCCTGCGGGGATTACAGACGCTTAAACGACGCCACGACACCGGACAGGTATCCTATTCCCCACATCCAAGATTTTTCGGCACATCTGGCTGGCAACTCTATATTTTCTAAAGTGGATCTCGTTCGTGGATATCACCAAGTTCCGGTGCACCCTCCAGACGTCCCCAAAACGGCAGTCATCACTCCGTTCAGCCTTTTTGAGTTCCTCCGCATGCCATTCGGTCTGAAAAACGCAGCTCAAGCATTCCAGCGGTTGATGGACTCTGTCTTACGGGACCTGCCCTTCATTTTTGTATATTTGGACGACATCCTAATAGCCAGCAAGGATACGACAGCTCACATGGCCCATTTACGTACACTTTTCACCCGGCTCAGCCAACACGGCCTTATTGTCAATCCGGCCAAATGCACGTTTGGAGTATCCAGTATTGATTTCCTGGGACACAGGATTACCCCAGAAGGCACCATCCCACTAGCCACCAAGGTAGAGGCAGTTACCGCATTCCCGCGGCCTCACACAGTCAAACCCCTGCAAGAGTTCTTGGGGATGGTAAATTTTTATCATCGTTTCGTCCCCAAGGCGGCCCGGTTAATGCAACCTCTGTACGAAGCACTAAAAGGAAAGTCGGGCAAGGAGGTTCTCACTTGGACACCGCAAATGGACCAGGCGTTCCGCGATACCAAAGCGGCGTTGGCGGATGCAACTATGCTAGCACACCCACTCCCGGGCGCGACTGTTGCCCTCACTACGGATGCCTCCGACTACGCCATCGGAGCAGTTCAAGAGCAGTGGGTTGACGGGGGTTGGCAGCCGTTAGCCTTTTTCAGCCGCCAACTGCACAAGAACGAGCGAAAGTATAGCACTTTTGACAGAGAGTTGCTAGCCCTGTTTTTGGCCATCCGGCATTTCCGTTTCCTTCCAGAAGGCCGTCCGTTCACTGCATTCATGGACCACAAGCCGCTCACCTTTGCCATGGCCAAAACGGCGGAACCTTGGTCAGCTCGGCAGCAGCGCCACCTCACGTTTATATCCGAATTCACAATGGATTTGCGGCACGTGTCAGGCAAGGATAATCTCGTGGCAGATTGCCTTTCCCGGGTTCCAGTCCAGGCCGTCCACCTGGGCATCGATTTCGTCGGACTGGCTGAGGATCAACTGGCAGACCCAGAGGTACAAGCGTTTAGGACCACGCCTTCCAGTTGGCAGGTTGCAGACGTGCCGTTTCAAGCGGCAGGAACCACGCTCTTGTGCGACACATCCATGGGAGTGCCCCGGCCCATTGTGCCGGTCGAATGGCGCAAGAAAGTATTCCAGGCAATCCGCGGGTTATCTTACCCGGGGATGCGGGCTTCTCAACGGCTACTGTCCCGCAAATTTGTTTGGAAAGGCATGCATTTGGACGTCCGGGACTGGACAAACAATTGCGTCGATTGTCAAAAATCCAAAGTCCACCGTCACGTCAAGGCTCCAGTTGCCAACTTCCCGGTGCCTGAGCGCCGTTTCGACCACGTTCACGTGGATTTAGTAGGTCCCCTTCCCAGGTCACGTGGATTCACACACCTCCTGACGGTGGTAGACCGGACCACCAGGTGGCCAGAGGTGATTCCCTTGGCCGCTACCACCGCAGCAGACGTCGCCAGGGCGTTTCTTTCGTCGTGGGTGGCTCGGTTCGGGGTGCCATCGGACATCTCCTCGGACCGCGGTCCACAATTCACATCAGAGCTGTGGAACGCAGTGGCACAAGGCCTGGGTACCAAGCTGCACCGTACCACCGCGTACCATCCGCAGGCGAATGGTCTGTGCGAAAGGTTCCATCGGTCTCTCAAAGCGTCCCTCCGTGCCAGCTTGAGGGGACCCAACTGGGTGGACAGGCTCCCATGGGTGATGCTGGGCCTCCGGACAGCCCCAAAGGAGGATCTTCAGTCTTCATCGGCTGAGCTGGTTTATGGCCAGACACTCAGAGTGCCAGGTGACTTTCTCCCTCCACACACCGAACCATGGTCTGCAGCTCAACAGCTCCTGCTACATCAGGAGGCAGCTAGGAATTTCCTGCCCATCCCAACCTCGCAGCATGACCTGCAGAGGCCTCACGTCCCGACAGAGCTCATGAGTTCGGACTATGTCTTTATTAGACAGGACGGTCACAGAGACCCGCTCAAGCCGCCGTATACCGGACCTTTTCGTGTCATCTCATCAGGGGAAAAGTTTTTCACAGTCGAAGTCATTGGAAAGTCCGATACCATCTCTATCGACCGGCTCAAACCAGCCCACCTAGATCGGAGTGAGCCTGTCGTGGCTGCCCAACCGCCTCACCGCGGCCGACCGCCGTTGGCCGCCAGACCAGCCGTGCACCAGCCCACCGTCGAACAGCCCGATTCAGCCTCAGACGCGCCTGCACCTCTGACTACCGTTTCTGCCTCACCCGAGACGCCGCTTCTGTCGCAATCCGGCACTGGTTCTTCTACTAACGCCCCGTTTCCGCTGCCTGAGTTTCGTCGCCGTTCGGCCAGGATCATTAAACCTCCTACTCGGTTGACAATGTCCGTTAAAGTGGATTCTGGGGGGGCGCCTGTGGCGGAGCCACCAAGGGTCTCAGAACAATTAGTAATAATCCCTTTAACTACAGTGTAGTGCAGCCGCGGACTGCACCTTTTAAACTGCCTGTTAACTACTGTATTGTGTTTTCCTGCACTCCACGTGATGACGTCATGACGCCGATCACGTGACCACCAGTGGCGCGAAGAACGCGATGACGTCATGACGTCAGCTTCCAAAATCTTCCAGTAGTCGTCGAGTGCCCAGCAAGCTGATTAGACCTGTGTACCATTTCTCCTGTAGTTTCCCTGTTAACTTCGTTGTTCATTAAAACCTGTTGATTTGATTCATCGAGTCGAATACCTTATTCAGATAAGAACCTCCGTTCCTGCAGTAGTGTGTTTAATTCTCTCAGTTCCCAGCACCATGTTTAACCCTCTCGAGACCAAGTCTGTGTTACAGCTGTATGCTTAACCCTTTCAGTACAAAGTGGCGGCAGTGCATTTAACTCCCTCAGTACTGAGCGAGCGTCCCAGTTGCATGTTTAACTCTTTCAGTACCTAGCCCATATTGTGGTGGTGGGTTTAACTCGGCACCACGTTTAACAATCTCAGGACCAGGCCCGTGTAGCCACAGCACATTTAACCTCACTGTTCGGGCAGTGCACCGGCATCACGATTAACCCCCTAAATGTGGCAGTACATTTAACAACAACCATTTGCATTTATATAGTGCCTTTAATGTAGCAAAAAGTCCCAAGGCACTTCACAGGAGTGTAACTAGACACCAAGCCACATAAGGAAACATTAGGACAGGTGACCAAAAACTTGGTCAAAGAGGTAGGTGCTACACAGCGTAGTCCTGAGAGGACTCCAGCCCTACAACCCTCCGAGATCTCTGTGCTCCTCCAATTCTGGCCTCTTGTGCATCCCGATTTCCTTTACCCCACCATTAACGGCCATGCCTTCAACTGTCTAGATCCCAAGCTCTGAAATTCCCTCCCTAAACCTCTCCATCCATCTACCTGTCTCTCCTCCTTTAAGACGCTTCTTAAAACCTACCTCTTTGACTAAGCTTTTGGTCATCTGTCTGAATGTCTCTTTTGTCCGATTATGTTCCTGTGAAGCACCTTGGGATGTTATACTACTTTAAAAGCACTATATAAATGCAAGGTGTTGTTGTAAATGAACATTTATAAATGAACTTATAAAATTCTAACAGGACTAGACAGACTAGATGCAGGAAGGCTGTTCCCGATGACGGGGGAGTCCAGAACCAGGGGTCACAGTCTAAGGATAAGGGGTAAGCCATTTAGGACTGAGATGAGGAGGAATTTCTTCACCCAGAGAGTGGTGAACCTGTGGAATTCTCTACCACAGAAGACAGTTGAGGCTAATTCATTAAATATATTCAAGAAGGAGTTAGATATATTTCTTAAGGCTAAAGGGATCAAGGGATATGGGGAGAAAGCAGGGACAGGGTACTGAATTTGGATGATCAGCCATGATCTCATTAAATGGCGGAACAGGCTTGAGGGGCCGAATGGCCTACTCCTGCTCCTATCTTCTATGTTTCTATGTCTATGTAACATTTGCAGATGGACCCAATTTACTTGTTGACTTGTGTTGTGGTCACTAAATCCTGATGTAACTGTTTGTTAAATAAATACTGTCAAATGGTTAAAAAAAAAATTCCCCTCTGTTTTGATGTATCTCGCTCTCAAAAGCGCATCCAGGTCCCTGGATCTAAATGAGTTTCCAATCATTCTTGCTCCGTTTAATTATGTCCCACTCCTCGTTTACCCTGCACCTTGACTGCTCCGTGCAGTGCAAATCCTGGGGCACTGCTCCAATCCACAGGATGGCAGAGAAACATGTCGGGCTGTGCCTGAAGAGAAAGTTTCCTTTCATTCTCAGAAAGGTGTCCGCTGTGGCTCAGCGGTAACACTCTCGCCTCTGTGTCAGAAGGCTGCGGGCTGAAGCCGCAAGCCAGAGTTTTGAGGACATAATCCAGGATGACACTCCCAGTGCAGTACTGAGGGTGTAGTGTATGTAACCTGTACCACCTTAAGAGGATACCTTAAGGTGATGGACTACTTTTTGATGGCTCCTGTACACTGTAGTACCGGTGGTGACCACACCAGTATATAAACCCTGCGGAGCAAAGTGTATCCCAGTTCAGCCCTGACCCTCAATCACTAAAGACCTGTTTAATTATTTCTGTAGTCTGTGTCCTGTTATTCAGCATAACTACATTTGAAAACACAGACTCAACAGTGGCGATGAGTCTGATCTTACCTAGTGGCAGTTGCATCAAAGGAAGCTTCGTCCTCTGAAATGGGCGTCGAACAAGGACATCCACCCTCAACATCCTGCTGGGCATTGCATCGCATGGGAGGCCATCGGGAACCCGGGTTGGTTTCTGGCCACGAAGTCAAACATCAGTGAACATCCCTTCGACGACAGCGGCGGGTAAGCCCGATCGAGCGGCGCGGGGGGGAAGTCGGCCGAGTTGTCAGTAAGAGAAGGGGAGGGAAACGACAAAAAGGGTGGAGAACATGACCGCAGCCAGTGTCGGGCCGGACTGCAATCGGGGCAGAGACGCGCAGCAGCCAGAAAAGCGTTTATGACCACAAGGACCACGGGAGCGGCGGGGAACAAGAGCAGCAGCGTAGGGGAAAATAAAGGACCACTGGGAGGCGTGAACGGCAACAGCACGGGAATTGCCATTTTGAGTCGGCGGGGGAAGAAGACAAGAGCGGGAAAAGCCGCCATTTTGAAAAAATAAAATAAAATAATAATCATATCCGAAGGAAAGGAAACTCAACAAGGATGCCAAAAACGAGTAACATCACTGCTTTTGATAATGATGTGGAAGATTGGGCCACTTATGTGGAACGCATCGAAGTTTACTGTACAACGAATGAGGTACCGGAGGATAAAAAAGCACTAACCCTATTAAACTCGATGGGTGCGAAGACGTACGGGTTATTAAGGAACCTTGTAACACTAGATAAACCGGTAGGGAAGAGTTTCGCGGATATTGTTACTATCCTGCAAGAGCATTTAAACCCCACGCCGCTGCTGATAGCGGAACGATTTAAATTCTACAAAAGAATTCAACTTAAAGAAGAAAGCAACGCTGAATTCCTAACCGAACTGCGCAAGTTATCAAAGTACTGTCAGTTCGGTACAGGACTAGCAGACGCACTGAGAGGTATGTTTGTGTGTGGGCTCCTAAGGGAAGGAACCCAGAAGCGACTGTTAGAGGAAAAGGACCTTACGCTGGACAAAGCTTTCAGCATTGCAGCATCGCACGAGGCAGCAGCACGGGGCGCTGCAGAGATACAGCAAAGGCCATTGGAATTCAGCACCAATGAAATGGCATTGGGCGCAGTAAAGTGCTATCGTTGCGGAAGGACAACGCATGACCAGAACCAGTGCTGGTTCAAAGATAAAGAATGCAGGCAATGTGGCAAACTCGGTCACATAGCAAGAGTATGCCGGTCAGGAAAGAAGACCAGCAGCAAAAAGTCGCCGCAGGAGAAGTACAAAAAAGTACACAAGGTGACAGAGAACAGTTCGGATGAACAGAAGATGGATTCAGACTCCAGCAGTAAGGAACTGGGTTGTCTAAAAATACATAATATGGGTAACACAGCAGACCACCAGACTACCTGGGTTATGCTTCGGATAGCAGGAGTCCAAGTGAAGATGGAATTGGACACTGGATCGGCATTAACGGTCATGAATAAGCAAGATTACAAAAGGTTATTCTCGCACATTCCCCTGAGGGATACGGAGATTGTATTGAAAACATACACGGGGCAAATAGTATACCCCATAGGAAAGATAAAAGTAAATGTGGTCTACAATGGTAAAGAAAGTCAGAAAATGGACTTGTATGTGTTACCTGATGGAGGTCCGCCACTACTGGGACGGGAATGGATCCGGAGAATAAATGTGGACTGGCATTCCATACATGCACTGACTGTAGATGCCTGTAAGGAGGACGACGTCAAACCTAAACGACTGTCCAAAATATTAGACGATGCTAAGGAGGTGTTCCAACAGGGACTGGGAACACTGAAAGGAATTACAGCAAACATCAAAGTTGAAGAACATGCAAACCCAAAATTTTTCAAAGCCAGACCGGTACCTTATGCGATACGACCTGCTGTGGAAGCAGAGCTGGAAGGGCTAGAACGTTCAGGGGTACTGTCCAAGGTGGACTGGAGCGAGTGGGCCACACCCATTGTTCCTGTCATGAAGCGTTCGTTGAGCAACAAGCCGGGGGAACCTGGGAAGGTTCGCATCTGTGGCGATTTCAAGATCACTGTTAATCCGGTTCTTCACACGGTGCAATATCCGCTTCCGCGGATTGAAGATATCTTCGCTTCGCTGTCTGGTGGGAAACACTTCACCAAGATAGACCTGGCGCAGGCGTACCTACAGATGGAAGTTGATGAAGCGTCACACCAGTATCTCACGATCAACACACATAAGGGCTTATATCGGTATAATAGACTGGTTTTTGGAGTGGCATCGGCTCCAGCGATTTGGCAAAGGGCCATGGAGCAGGTATTACAGGGAATCCCAGGCACACAATGCTACCTGGACAACATCCTGATTACAGGAGATGACAATAAGGATCACCTCGCGAATTTGGAGCAGGTGCTCACCAGATTGAAAGAATATGGGCTCAGAGTTAATCGCCAGAAATGTGAGTTCTTTCAAAAGCGAATCTCGTACTGCGGCCACATCATTGACCAGGAGGGGCTCCATAAGTCACCTGACAAGATCAAAGCTGTTGTGAAAGCTCCTGCACCGGAAAATGTATCCCAGTTGAGGTCGTTCCTTGGGTTGGTTAACTATTACCACAAGTTTCTTCCAAATTTATCCACGGTGTTACGCCCGCTAAACACTCTTTTGCAAATGGGAATACCATGGAAGTGGAGCGATGATTATAAGTGGGCTTTTCAAAAGAGCAAGGCACTGATCACCTCTAAGGAAGTGTTGGCTCACTTTAACCCAACGCTGCCTATTCGCTTAGCTTGTGATGCTTCTCCATATGGTATCGGGGCAGTGCTCTCACATAAGTTTCCAAATGGCTCGGAAAGGCCAGTCGCGTTCGCATCCAGATCATTGACCTCCGCTGAGCGCAACTATGCTCAGATGGATAGGGAGGCTCTCAGCCTCGTGTGGGGAGTTAAGAAATTTAACCATTACCTGCAAGGCCAAAAGTTTACGTTGCTGACAGATCACCAGCCGTTGGTTTCCATCTTCAACCCTAAGAAGGGTGTTCCGGTAATGACGGCGCAGAGGCTTCAGAGATGGTCCCTTTTCCTAGGGGCACATCAATATGATATTGAATTCAAAGGTACAAAGCAACATGGTAATGCTGATGGGCTGTCGCGCCTGCCACTACCTACAGCGGAAGAGGCACCGGCAGTTGACCCTGTCGAGATATTTCACTCGACCATCATCGAATGCTTACCAGTCACCAATGCGGGTATTGAGAGAGAGACCCGAAACGACCCGACACTGTCTAGGGTCTACGACTTGACAGCAAAGGGATGGCCAGCACATGGCGAACCACTGTTACCAGCATTCTCAGCCAGACGAGAACAGCTGTCCGTATGTCAAGGAACATTGATGTATGGAACAAGGGTGATTATTCCTCCTAAATTAAGGGAGAGAGTTCTGAAAGAATTGCATGAAGGTCATCTGAGGGGAGTCAAGATGAAAAGCCTTGCTAGGGCTTATGTGTGGTGGCCAGGTATCGAAAAACAAATAGAGGATCTGACTAAAAGCTGCTCAGGGTGCCAGAAAGTTCAAAATGCACCTCCAATTGCACCGCTGCATCCGTGGGAATGGCCTTCAACCCCATGGCAACGTGTGCATATCGACTTTGCAGGTCCATTCATGGATTCCATGTTTTTGATAGCGGTAGACGCACATTCTAAATGGCCAGAAGTGATTAAGATGTCGACCACTACCTCTGAGAAGACGATCGCAGTTCTAAGAACCATATTTGCAAATATGTTCAGACAACGGACCACAGTTCGTGTCAGAAGAATTCCAGAAATTCATGAAAAAGAATGGGGTGAAACACTATACATCTGCCCCATACCATCCGGCTACAAATGGGTTGGCCGAGAGATTTGTACAAACGTTCAAAAAGGCGATAAAGGCCATGAGTGAAGACCATATTCCACTACAACACAAGGTGGACAATTTCCTGATGGCGTATCGAAACGCCACGCATGCAGTGACAAATCAAAGCCCTGCCATAATGTTCTATAACAGGAGGTTGCGGTCCCGGTTGGATTTGTTAAAACCCAATGTGCGAAGGGAAGTCGAAAACAAGCAATTCCAGCATGTAAATAACAAGGCCACTCGTAGTTTCGAAATAGGACAACCAGTGTTGGCCAGGGACTATAGGGATGTTAAATGGCAATCCGGAACAATTCGTGCCCGACAAGGACCCTTGATGTACACGGTAGATGTTGGAGAGAACGTAATACGACGTCATGCTGACCAACTTGTGGAATCGAGAACAAGGGTCGACCCCATGTCTACGGCAGAGACACCAGTTGAAGAATTTATTGAGCCTGTAGCATCTACCTCAGACTCGAACGTACATGATGATGTTCAATCCATAGGAGATCAAATGGATGAGTCATCCCAGCAACGAGAACCAGAGACCCCTGAAAGGCGTTATCCGGCCCGGATCAGGAGGCCTCCTCAGAGACTGAATCTTTGAACAGTTTTGTGTGAAAATTGTATATATGTTATCCATGTAATGTTTAATTTGGGGTGTACACTGTTAAGCTAAAAGGGGAGGAATTGTAGTGTATGTAACCTGTACCACCTTAAGAGGATACCTTAAGGTGATGGACTACTTTTTGATAGCTCCTGTACACTGTAGTACCGGTGGTGACCACACCAGTATATAAACCCTGCGGAGCAAAGTGTATCCCAGTTCAGCCCTGACCCTCAATCACTAAAGACCTGTTTAATTATAACTATATTTGAAAACACAGACTCAACAGAGGGAGTGTCTGAGGTGCTGCCTTTCAGATGTGACGTTAAACCGAGGCCCCGTCTGCCCTCTCAGGTGGACATAAAAGATCCCGTGGCACTATTTCAAAAGAGAGCAGGGTGTCCTGACCAATATTTATCCCTCAACCAGCATCACTAAAAACAGATTATTTGGTCACTATCACATTGCCATTTGTGGGAGCTTGCTGTGCTCAAATTGGCTGCCATGTTTCTTGCATTACAACAGTGACTACACTGCAAAAGTATTTCATTGGCTGTAAAGCGCTTTGTGACGTCGCGAAAGGCAAAAGTTTTTCCTTTTTTTACAAGTCACTGAATTTCTGTCTTGCAAAGTCGTGGCAGAGAATTTGATTGCACTTTGTTTTGCGTGAAGCCAGAGCTGACACATCCAGGCCATGTATTTAAAGGAATGGGCCTCACTCCAAACAAACAGACTCGACAGGCTTGACCCTGTCAACTGCTCGACCTTTAACCCCATGCTCAGCCACCCATTCACGGGGCAGAAGTGGCTGGGTGTGATTTTCCTTTGAACACAAAGCTCACTGGGGTCTCGCGGTTAGATTTGTTTACCCAGCCAGTGAAGGGGCCCGCCCATCTGTTTCCTCCAGAGGCCCGCAGGTCAGGGCTGGCCTAGCAGGGCATGTAACCCCACGCTGTGTAAATCACAGCTGAGGAGCCTGTGGGCTCATGCTGGGCTGCTCACGGAACTTTCCTTTCCTTCCCACTCCTGAGGCGGCAGGGCGCTCTGTGCTTCCAGTTTCCTATCTCTTCCGGAATGTGGAAAGGAGCTTCCTCAGAAACTCCTCAACACTTGCAGCTTCTGAAGTTTGGATTTTACTAAGAAAGAAAGACTTGCATTTATACAGCGCCTTTCACGACCACCGGCCGTCTCAAAGTGCTTTACAGTCAATGAAGTACTTTTGAAATGTTGTCACTGTTGTAATGTAGGAAAAGCGGCAGCCAATTGCGCACAGCAAGCTCCCACAAACAGCAATGTAATAATGATCAGGTGGTCTGTTTTATTTATGATGTTAGTTTAGGGATAAATGATGGCCAGAACACTGGGGAGAACTCCCCTGCTTGTCTTCAAATAAGTGCCGTGGGATCTTTTAAATCCACCTGCGAGGGTAGATGGTGCCTCGGTTTAATGTCTCATCCGAAAGACGGCACCTCTGACAGTGCAGCGCTCCCTCAGTACTGCCCTGGAGTGTCAGCCTGGATTCTGTCCTCAAGTTGTGAGAGTGCTACCACTGAGCCAAGGCTGACACCTTTCAAAGGAAATCCTGAATATTACTTTACAATCAGACAGGATAATGGGAACCAGAGGTTATCAATACGTGGTGAAGAAACAATAGCTGAAGCGGATAGCAGGAGGAATTCTGTGCAAAGAGTGACAAATGTCTGAATCAGTTCGTGGGCAGGTGTTGGAGATGCAGAGTTCAGAGGGTTTCCGAACACAAACTACTTTTACATTGCATTTGACCAGAGCTAGTGGCGCCAGTTCCTGACCTCACAGCTTGAAGGTAAATTTGCCGGAATTTTTTGGCTGGTTTAAAAATGGTGTTGCCGTCCAACCACTTGACCAAATTCCTTTTGAGTTGCAGTCGGTCACGCCAGACTCGCCCGCTGTATACGTGCGCGTGGGCCGGGGCACTGTTGAGGCCGCTTCAGTAGGACAATGCGCCGGGAGAGTGAGATTATTAGAGGGACGGGCATCGATGGGCACTCGGAGTGTCAGCCTGGATTATGTCTCTGGAGTGGGACTCGAACCCATGACCCTTTGACTCGGGCGTGACCGTGAGCCGTGGTCTAAGTGAGCAGAAGACTGAAAATCACATGGAGGCTCAGCTGCCGGACATTTTGTTTACGTCGCTGTTGTGTGTGGTTTCTCCATTCCAAGAGGCCCGAGGAGTTTAGCATTCAGCAATGGGCTTAAGACTCCCAGCGCTGTCCGAGAGCAGGCTGACAATCCAGTTTGGAGCTACAGTGTTAATCGTGGCTCACTGGGTACCACTCTTGTCACTGAGTCTAAAGGCTGTGGGTTTAAGTCCCACTGCAGAGACTTGAGCACATAATTACATAGAGTCTGCAGCGCCGGAACAGGCCATGCTGCTGTTTATGCTCCACACTAGCTTCCTAAGTCAGAGGTGCTGTCTTTCAGATAAGACTTTAAACCGAGGCCCTGTCTGCTCTCGGGTAAATGTAAAAGATCCCATGGCACTATTTCGAAGAAGAGCAGGGGAGTTCTCCCTGGTGTCCTGGCCAATATATATCCCTCAAGCACATCACTAAAACAGATTAACTGGTCTTTATCACATTTCTGTTTGTGGGAGCTTGCTGTGCGCAAATTGGCTGCTGCGTTTCCTACATTACAACAGTGTAGTAAAGTGCATTAGCTGTAAAGCACTTTGGGACATCCTGAGGTCGTGAAAGGCGCTCTATAAATGCAAGTTCTTTCTATGAGATGTTTCCATGTAGCAACCTGAGAAATCTCCAGCCAGCCTCTGCCAAATATCATTTCAGCTTGGAACTTAATCCATGCTGAGGAGTTGTTAACATTCCAAGATTGGGAGGGTTGCAGGAGGGAGGTGGTGGGTGGGTGGGGCGGGGGGTGGTGGGATTGGAGTCTGCAGCTGTTCAAAGGGTTTGGGGAGTGCTATATGAAAGGCTGCTGATTTCCAATGCATTAAATGTTCACCCCTCCGCCCCACCAGGGGATTAGCTGCCGCTCCCTTCCCCCGAGCTCGGAAACAACAGCCTCTGGTTCCTTCGACATCAAACACTGAGTCGCATTAATCCTTTTGCAGTCAGGGTCAGGTAAAGAACTGCTAAGGCAATAGCTAACTAATCCAGCTGCCATTTTGTGCAGTGGACAGATACTGTAGCACACTATCAGATAGTTATGAGACTGGACTAGTAATCCAGAGGCCTGGACAGCAGAGGCCTGGACAGCCCCGAGTTTAACTTTAACACAGTTTTTCGCTTGTGAGCTTTGGTGTCAGTTCAAAAAAAATGTAAAACTTAGTGCCTCGATCCTCTTCCTCGCTGGATTGAACCTGGCTGGAAACTCACCGCCGCTTCCCCGCTCGAGCCTCCTGGTTCGAAATTGCAGTCGGGTCTGATATCATCAGGACCAGACATGCGTATGTTTGAACAGGACCCCGCTGCCTTTGAGCAAGTGTCCTTGCTGCCTGCTCGGGATAGCAGGTGAAAAATCGGAACCTGGCAGCTCCCATAACTTGTGCGATTTTAACAGATCACCCAATCGGACAGGTAGAGTTAAAATCGACCCCCATGTGTGTGGATTTTGTGGGTGTCTTATCTACATGAAGAGCAGTTCAACAAAAGTCAGGATAACACAGTTTGTAAATAGAGATGTGACCCATTGAGTAAAAGGAAACCATTCATCCTGCCTGTCCAGTACACAAATAGTAAACATCAGTTTGTGTTGGTATTGATGTGGCTGGTGTCTGTCCTTGCTCTCTCTCACTTGGTCAGTTTATAAACAACAAAAACTTTAATGTAGTACTGAGGGAGTGCTGCACTGTCGGAGGTGCCGTCTTTGGATGAGACGTTAAACCGAGGCCCCATCTGCCCCCTCAGCTGGATGTAAAAGATCCCATGGCACTATTTCGAAGAAGAGTGGGGGAGTTCTCCCAGGGTCCTGGCCAATATTTATCCCTCAACCAACATCACTGGAGGAAAAAAAAGATTATGTGGTCATTATCACATTGCGGTTTGTGGGAACTTGCTGTGCACAAATTGGCTGCTGCATTTCCTACATTACAACAGTGACTACAAAGTACTTCATTGGCTATAAAGCGCTTTGGAACGTCCTGAGGTTATGAATGGCGCTATATAAATGCAAGTCTTTCTTTAGTAAAACGTCCCAAGGCACTTCATAGGAACATAATCAGACAGAATTTGACACCAAGCCACATAAAGAGATAGTAGGACAATTGACCAAAAGAGGTAGGTTAAAGGAGGGTCTTAAAGGAGGAATGAGAGGTAGAGAGGCGGAGAGGTTGAGGGAAAGAATTCCAGAGATTGAGGCCGAGACAGCTGAAGGCACGGCCGCCAATGGTAGGGTAAAGGAAGTTGGGGATGCACAAGAGGCCAAAGGAGGAGCGCTGAGATCTCGGAGGGTTGTAGGGCTGGAGGCGGTTACAGAGATAGGGAGGGGTGAGGCCATAGTGGGATTTGAAAACAAGGGTCAGAATTTAAAAACCGAACCGTTGCTGGACCGGGAGCCAAAGTAGGCCAGCGAGCACGGGGGTGATGGGTGAATGGGGCTTGGTGCGAGTTAAGATACGTGCAGCAGAGTTTTGGATGCTCTCAAGTTTTTGGAGGGTGGAAGAAGGAAGTGAAGTCACTTGCAAACACTCTCTATGTGAACACCACCTCTTGAATCATCTGTTTGGTGCTGGGGCAGCCTCAGAGGGAGCCTGTGCCTCTTTGCAAGCTTAGTCCAAATGTTCAACAGGTGGAGTGGGCCTGCTGGGAGATGGCACGGGCCTGTCCAGTGAGTTATCCTGACCCAGCATACATTGTTTTCCAATTTTAAAAAAAGTTGCCAGCCTCTGCTCATTTTTTTGTGTTAATTTAGAAAATTAGGGAAAGGTCAGGGTTCCATAGGGCATGGGTCACCAGGGCGCACAGGGCAGGGGGGGCTCATCAGGGCCCACAGGGCAGGGGGGGGTGGTGACCGGGGCCCACAGGGCAGGGGGGCGGGTGACCGGGGCCCACAGGGCAGAGGGGGGGTGACCGGGGCCCACAGGGCAGAGGGGGGGTGACCGGGGCCCACAGGGCAGAGGGGGGGTGACCGGGGCCCACAGGGCAGAGGAGGGGTGACCGGGGCCCACAGGGCAGAGGGGGGTGACCGGGGCTCACAGGGCAGAGGGGGGGTGACCGGGGCCCACAGGGCAGAGGGGGGGTGACCGGGGCCCACAGGGCAGAGGGGGGGTGACCGGGGCCCACAGGGCAGAGGGGGGGTGACCGGGGCCCACAGGGCAGAGGGGGGGTGACCGGGGCCCACAGGGCAGAGGGGGGGGTGACCGGGGCCCACAGGGCAGAGGGGGGGTGACCGGGGCCCACAGGGCAGAGGGGGGGTGACCGGGGCCCACAGGGCAGAGGGGGGGTGACCGGGGCCCACAGGGCAGAGGGGGGGTGACCGGGGCTCACAGGGTACGGGGGGGTGACCGGGGCCCACAGGGCAGAGGGGGGGTGACCGGGGCCCACAGGGCAGGGGGTGGGTGACCGGGGCCCACAGGGCAGGGGGGTGGTGACCGGGGCCCACAGGGCAGAGGGGGTGGGGTGACCGGGGCCCACAGGGCAGAGGGGGGGTGACCGGGGCCCACAGGGCAGAGGGGGGGTGACCGGGGCCCACAGGGCAGAGGGGGGTGACCGGGGCCCACAGGGCAGAGGGGGGGGTGACCGGGGCCCACAGGGCAGAGGGGGGGTGACCGGGGCCCACAGGGCAGAGGGGGGGTGACCGGGGCCCACAGGGCAGAGGGGGTGTGACCGGGGCCCACAGGGCAGAGGGGGTGTGACCGGGGCCCACAGGGCGGGGGGGGTGGGGTGACCGGGGCCCACAGGGCAGAGGGGGGTGACCGGGGCCCACAGGGCAGAGGGGGGGTGAGCGGGGCCCACAGGGCAGAGGGGGGGTGACCGCGGCCCACAGGGCAGAGGGGGGGTGACCGGGGCCCACAGGGCAGAGGGGGGGTGACCGGGGCTCACAGGGTACGGGGGGGTGACCGGGGCCCACAGGGCAGAGGGGGGTGACCGGGGCCCACAGGGCAGAGGGGGGTGACCGGGGCCCACAGGGCAGAGGGGGGTGACCGGGGCCCACAGGGCAGAGGGGGGTGACCGGGGCCCACAGGGCAGAGGGGGGGTGACCGGAGCCCACAGGGCAGAGGGGGGTTGACCGGGGCCCACAGGGCGGGGGGGGGGGGGGGTGACCGGGGCCCACAGGGCGGGGGGGGGGGGGGGTGACCGGGGCCCACAGGGCGGGGGGGGGTGGGGTGACCGGGGCCCACAGGGCAGAGGGGGGGGGGGTGACCGGGGCCCACAGGGCAGAGGGGGGGGTGACCGGGGCCCACAGGGCAGAGGGGGGGTGACCGGGGCCCACAGGGCAGAGGGGGGGTGACCGGGGCTCACAGGGCAGAGGGGGGGGTGACCGGGGCCCACATGGCAGAGGGGGGGGTGACCGGGGCCCACAGGGCAGAGGGGGGGGTGACCGGGGCCCACAGGGCAGGGGGTGGGTGACCGGGGCCCACAGGGCAGAGGGGGGTGTGACCGGGGCCCACAGGGCAGAGGGGGGTGTGACCGGGGCCCACAGGGCAGAGGGGGGGTGACCGGGGCCCACAGGGCAGAGGGGGGGTGACCGGGGCCCACAGGGCAGAGGGGGGTGTGACCGGGGCCCACAGGGCAGAGGGGGGGTGACCGGGGCCCACAGGGCAGAGGGGGGGTGACCGGGGCCCACAGGGCAGAGGGGGGGTGACCGGGGCCCACAGGGCAGAGGGGGGGTGACCGGGGCTCACAGGGTACGGGGGGGTGACCGGGGCCCACAGGGCAGAGGGGGGGTGACCGGGGCCCACAGGGCAGAGGGGGGGTGACCGGGGCTCACAGGGTACGGGGGGGTGACCGGGGCCCACAGGGCAGAGGGGGGGTGACCGGGGCCCACAGGGCAGGGGGGGGGTGACCGGGGCCCACAGGGCAGAGGGGGGGTGACCGGGGCTCACAGGGTACGGGGGGGTGACCGGGGCCCACAGGGCAGAGGGGGGGTGACCGGGGCCCACAGGGCAGAGGGGGGGTGACCGGGGCTCACAGGGTACGGGGGGGTGACCGGGGCCCACAGGGCAGAGGGGGGGTGACCGGGGCCCACAGGGCAGAGGGGGGGTGACCGGGGCTCACAGGGTACGGGGGGGGTGACCGGGGCCCACAGGGCAGAGGGGGGGTGACCGGGGCCCACAGGGCAGAGGGGGGGTGACCGGGGCCCACAGGGCAGAGGGGGGGTGACCGGGGCCCACAGGGCAGAGGGGGGGTGACCGGGGCCCACAGGGCGGAGGAGGGGTGACCGGGGCCCACAGGGCAGGGGGTGGGTGACCGGGGCCCACAGGGCAGAGGGGGGTGTGACCGGGGCCCACAGGGCAGAGGGGGGTGACCGGGGCCCACAGGGCAGAGGGGGGGTGACCGGGGCCCACAGGGCAGAGGGGGGGTGACCGGGGCCCACAGGGCAGAGGGGGGGTGACCGGGGCCCACAGGGCAGAGGGGGGGTGACCGGGGCCCACAGGGCAGAGGGGGGGTGACCGGGGCCCACAGGGCAGGGGGGTGGTGACCGGGGCCCACAGGGCAGAGGGGGGGTGACCGGGGCCCACAGGGCAGGGGGTGGGTGACCGGGGCCCACAGGGCAGGGGGGTGGTGACCGGGGCTCACAGGGCAGAGGGGGGGTGACCGGGGCCCACAGGGCAGAGGGGGGGTGACCGGGGCCCACAGGGTACGGGGGGGTGACCGGGGCTCACAGGGTACGGGGGGGTGACCGGGGCCCACAGGGCAGAGGGGGGGTGACCGGGGCCCACAGGGCAGGGGGGGGGTGACCGGGGCCCACAGGGCAGGGGGTGGGTGACCGGGGCCCACAGGGCAGGGGGGTGGTGACCGGGGCCCACAGGGCAGAGGGGGGGTGACCGGGGCCCACAGGGCAGGGGGTGGGTGACCGGGGCCCACAGGGCAGGGGGGTGGTGACCGGGGCCCACAGGGCAGAGGGGGGGTGACCGCGGCCCACAGGGCAGAGGGGGGGTGACCGCGGCCCACAGGGCAGAGGGGGGGCGACCGGGGCCCACAGGGCAGAGGGGGGTGTGACCGGGGCCCACAGGGCAGAGGGGGGTGACCGGGGCTCACAGGGCAGGGGGGGTGGTGACCGGGGCCCACAGGGCAAGGGGGTGTTGACCGGGGCCCACAGGGCAAGGGGGTGTTGACCGGGGCCCACAGGGCAAGGGGGTGTTGACCGGGGCCCACAGGGCAAGGGGGTGTTGACCGGGGCCCACAGGGCAGAGGGGGGTGACCGGGGCCCACAGGGCACGGGGGTGTTGACCGGGGCCCACAGGGCAAGGGGGTGTTGACCGGGGCCCACAGGGCAAGGGGGTGTTGACCGGGGCCCACAGGGCAAGGGGGTGTTGACCGGGGCCCACAGGGCAAGGGGGTGTTGACCGGGGCCCACAGGGCAAGGGGGTGTTGACCGGGGCCCACAGGGCAGGGGGGTGTTGACCGGGGCTCACAGGGCAGGGGGGTGTTGACCGGGGCCCACAGGGCAGGGGGGGGTGACCGGGGCCCGTATGGAAGGGGTTTCCATATTACACCCAGGAGCTCAGCAACCAACGATAATCTAAGCCATGTGATCTGTGCCCGGTGTAGAATTAAAATAAATTCTAAGTACAAAATGGAGAAGTTGAGGACTAAAAGGATGCAGCCTTTTACGCAGCTCGCTGTGAGCACACTCCCCATTCCCAGAGCTCTCTGCGTCTCAGACACTTCCTGCCCTGACACGCTAATGAATGCTTAACTTTGCAGATGTTGCTTAACTTGGCAGATGTGCAGACCACAGTTTGTGGCAGCTCCGAGCACTGCACTGCCAACGAGGACTGAAAGCTCTGTCAACTTTTTTCCAAGTCAAAAGAAAACAGAACGAACTTGCATTTCTATAGCGTCTTTCATGACCTCAGGCGTCCCAAACCACTTAACAGCTAATTACATACTTTCGAAGTGTAGTCACTGTTCTAATGCAGGTAACGCCTTGGGATGTTTTACTCCGTTAAAGGTGCTATATAAATGCAAGTTGTTGTCGGCTGAGTGGTAAATATTGGCCAGGACACAGGGGAGAATTCCCCTGCTTTACTCTGTATCTAACCCGTGCTGTACCTGCCCTGGGAGTGTTTGATGGGACAGTGTAGAGCAAGCTTTACTCTGTATCTAACCCGAGCTGTACCTGCCCTGGGAGTGTTTGATGGGCCAGTGTAGAGGGAGCTTTACTCTGTATCTAGCCCGAGCTGTACCTGCCCTGGGAGTGTTTGATGGGACAGTGTAGAGGGAGCTTTACTCTGTATCTAGCCCGAGCTGTACCTGCCCTGGGAGTGTTTGATGGGCCAGTGTAGAGCAAGCTTTACTCTGTATCTAGCCCGAGCTGTACCTGCCCTGGGAGTGTTTGATGGGCCAGTGTAGAGGGAGCTTTACTCTGTATCTAGCCCGAGCTGTACCTGCCCTGGGAGTGTTTGATGGGCCAGTGTAGAGGGAGCTTTACTCTGTATCTAACCCGAGCTGTACCTGCCCTGGGAGTGTTTGATGGGACAGTGTAGAGGGAGCTTTACTCTGTATCTAGCCCGAGCTGTACCTGCCCTGGGAGTGTTTGATGGGCCAGTGTAGAGCAAGCTTTACTCTGTATCTAGCCCGAGCTGTACCTGCCCTGGGAGTGTTTGATGGGCCAGTGTAGAGGGAGCTTTACTCTGTATCTAACCTGTGCCATAAAGAACTGTTTGCAACAGTCAAGGCATTGGATGGGTGGGGGCAGGAGTAGGAGGAGCACGTGACAAGCCACAAAGTGTAAGGTGGAGCAAGAAAGTGAGGGAGATGCAGACAAACTATCTTTAACACTTGCGTCTTACATGGCTTACGTCTGGCATTTAGTGAATGGAAGTTTCCAGCTTCTGTTTCTGAGGAATTTGTTTTCAGTGGAGTGCAGTCGAGAGGGCTCCTGCCCAGGTTAATGATTTGCCAACCTAGTGCACTCGAGTTAAGGCTGCCGGACCGGGCCCCTCTCTGTTACACCTCAATGAGCAGCAGCTATGCAGTTCAAAGTGCTAATTTGGGAAGCTTGCTTTGTAACAGGAGAGCCGGGGAGGGGGAATGTGTGTGGAGCAGAGCGGAGGCCTCTCTCCCAAACTGGCTGTGAGCTGAGGGAGGGGAGATGTATCAGATTAGATACCAGACTGTGTCGCTCGGGGAACTGAGTGTCAGTGGTAATAAAGTGATGGGGGTAAAACCATCCGACAGCAGGACCAGTCCCTTACAGTACAGATCCTGTCCGAGAGCACAGACACTGCAGTGTGTACCATCTACAAGATGCACTGCAGCAACTTGCTGCAGCTTCTTCGGCAGCACCTCCCAAACTCGCAACCTCTACCATCTAGATGGCCAAGGGCAGCAGGCGCATGGGAATGCCATCCTTATTAGTGGAACTAATTGGATGACTCAAAGAGCCATCACATACACGATGGGCCGATGGGCCGACTGGCCTCCTTCTGTGCTGTATGATTCTATGATCCCAGCTGAGAGTGCCTGACTCCTCTCTCAAGATTTAATGAAATTGAGAGAATCATAGAAACATAGAATTATGCAGCACAGAAGGAGACCATTCGGCGCATCGTGCATGTGCCGGCTCTTTGAAAGAGCTATCCAATTAGTCCCACTCCCCTACTCTTTCCCCATAGCCCTGAAAAATTTCCCCTTTAATTCCTTTTGAAAGTTGCTATTGAATCTGCTTCCACCACCCTTTCAGGCAGTGCATTCCAGATTTTTTTTAAAATTTGTTTATGGGATGTGGGCGTCGCTGGCAAGACAGCATTTATTGCCCATCCCTAATTGCCCTCGAGAAGGTGGTGGTGAGCTGCCTTCTTGAACCGCTGCAGTCCGTGTGGTGAAGGTACTCCCACAGTGCTGTTAGGTATGGAGTTCCAGGATTTTGACCCAGCGACGATGAAGGAATGGCGATATATTTTCAAGTCAGGATGGTGTGTGACTTGGAGGGGAACTTGGAGGTGGTGGTGTTCCCATGCGCCTGCTGCCCTGTCCTTCTAGGTGGAAGAGGTTGCGGGTTTGGGAGGTGCTGCTGAAGAAGCCTTGGCGAGTTGCTGCAGTGCATCTTGTAAATGGTACACACTGCAGCCACGGTACGCTGGTGGTGGAGGGAGTGAATGTTTAAGGTGGTGGATGGGGTGCCAATCAAGTGGGCTGCTTTTTCCTGGATAGCAACTCGCTGCATAAAAAAATATTCTCCACAGTACCCCTCTGGCTCGTTTGCTAATTATCGTAAACCTGCGTACTCTGGTTACCGACCCTCCTGCCAGTGGAAACAGTTTCTCCCTATCTACATTTCCTTTGAACACCTCTATTCAACCTCCCCTTAACCTTCTCTGCTTTAAGGAGAACAATCCCAGTTTCTCCAGTCTCTTCACACACTGAAGTCCATCATCCCTGGTACCATTCTAGTAAATCTCCTTTGCACCCACTCCAAAGCCTTGACATCCTTCCTAAAGTGTGGTGCTCAGAATTTGACACAATACTCCAGCTGAGGCCTAACCAGTGATTTATAAAGGTTTAGCATAACTTCCTCGGTTTCCCAGGAAACCAAAACCACAGAGGACTGTAATAACAGTCGGTACAGACATGCTGTGTTAGTGTATCGGTTGAAGGATCTAGAGGATCAGCAGTCTCATTATAAGGAAATCTGGTTACATCCTAAATTTTACACCGGAATCTGCATATAAAGAAAGAAAGACTTGCATTTCTATAGTGCCTTTTGTGACCTCCGGACATCCCAAAGCACTTTACAGCCAATGAAGAACTTTAAGTGTAGTCACTGTTGTAATGTAGGAAACACGGCAGCCAATTTGCGCACAGCAAGGTCCCACAAACAGCAATGTGATAATGGCCAGATAATATATTTTAGTAGTGTTGGTTGAGAGATAAATATTGGCCAGGACACCAGGGAGAACTCCCCTGCTCTTCTTTGAACAATGCCATGGGATCTTTTATATCCACCTGAGAGGGCAGACAGGGCCACGGTTTAACGTCTCATCTGAAAGACAGCAGCTCCGACAGTGCAGCACTCCCTCAGTACTGGACTGGGAGTGTCAGCCTGGATTATGTGCTCAAGTCTCTGGAGTGGGGACTATAACCTCTGACTCAGAGGCTAGAGCGTTATCACATCAAGGAAACTAATGCTAACATTCCAACTAAATGAATCAAAAGGGAGAGTTGAGCTATAACTGAAGGAATGCTGGAAGACGTGATATGTGTCAGTGTGCACAGCAGGTAGACAGAGAAGTTGTCATTAGTTTGTTCTTAGTGGAGGCTCGCTAGATAAGGAATTCAGTGGGGGCAGACTGGAGTTTGGTGTGGGGAGGCCCTGGTTGATGATGCCCTGCATTGTTAGAAGGTCTGCTCAAGAATCATCAAAAAACAAAACATAGAAATGAAAGAAAAGAGGCAAAGCAAGATAAGTTATAGACAGACAACACAACTCAAGATGCACCTCTTCACATTCTGCAGCTGCCGCTGATTGGATTGTCCGTCACCTTCGACCTTCGTGCTCTGACCTTTGCGCAACCAACATCCAGTGCAGTCGGGAGCAAGTCGTAAGCTGGGCTGCTAGAGGTGAGGAAATGGCAGGTTTGGAGGACTGTGTGCAGATGTATTTAGAAGATTGTGGCTTCAACTCCATAGAGCCTTGAGCCTGTAATTCAGGCTGACACTCCAGTGCAGCACTGAGGGAGTGCTGCACTGTTGGAGGTGCTGTCTTTCGGCTGAAACGTTAAACCGAGGGCCCCATCTGCACTTTCAGGTGGATGTAAAGGATCCCACAGCACTATTTCGAAGAAGAGCAGGGGAGTTCTCCCCGGTGTCATGGCCAATATTTATCCCTCAACCAACATCACCGAAACAGATTACCTGGTCATTATCACATTGCTGTGTGTGGGATCTTGCTGTGTGCAAATTGGCTGCCACGTTTTCTACATGACAACAGTTGACTACTCTTGAAAAGTACTTCATTGGCTGTAAAGTGCTTTGGGACGTCCTGAGGTCGAGAAAGGTGCTGTATCAATGCAAGTCTTTCTTGGATCAATGCACTACATCAAGTATCGAAATTATGGAATGGATCAATATGCTACATCAGGTGTCGCATATAAAAATACATGACCATTTCAAGAGCAGAAATGTTTGTTTATTACTGTTAAAGTTGAATGGAGTTTCGATTACACAAGAGCTGATGGGAGCAGATGGCAGTGTTCCCGGCTAATGGAGCTTTTCCTGTGTTTTGTCCCTAGGTTTCTGGTTGCACACCAGGAATAATAGAGCAAGCCTGAAACACTCTAGGTATTTCCGCTCGATATTACAATACCTGCTCTTTAAGTGCTCACTGCTGCCTCCCGCTATCTCACTCCTTTTTTCCACTTGGAATTCCGAGGCACGGATATCTCCAGGGTCCCAAATGAAACCCAGTTAACAAGAGACTCAACCAGTAGGCCTATCTGCCTCACCTGTGCGCAGTCGCATTCCCCCACTCCCCCCTGAGGGTGGTGCCACCGCTCTGTCCTCCCTCTAACTGTCGAGGTGGCATGGTGCCCTGTGGTCAGCCGTGGCTCAGTGGTAGCACTCTCGCCTCTGAGTCAGAAGGTCGTGGATTCAAGTCCCATCCAGAGACTTGAGCCCATAATCCAGTGTAGTACAGGGGGAGAGCTGCACTGTCGGAGGTGCCGTCTTTCAGATGAGACGTTAAACCGAGGCCGCATCTGCCCTCTTGGGTGGATGTAAAAGATCCCATGGCACTATTTCGAAGAAGAGCAGGGGAGTTCTTCTCGGTGTCCTGACCAATATTTATCTCGAAACCAACATCACTAAAAACAGATCATCTGGTCATTATCTCATTGCTGTATGTGGGACCTTGCTGTGCACAAATTGGCTGCCGTGTTTACTACATTACACTTCAAAAGTACTTCATTGGCTGTAAAGTGCTTTGGGATGTCCTGAGGCCATGAAAGGTGCTGTATAAAAGAAACACTTGCATTTATATAGCGCCTTTCACGACCTCAGGAAGTTCCAAAACGCTTTACTGTCAATGAAGTACTTTTGATGTGTAGTCACTGTTATAAAGACTTGCATATAAATGCAAGTTTTTCTTTCGTTCTACCCATGTCAGAAATTACCCGTAAAAAGCAGTAACACAAAATGATCCTGGCCCATTAGAAAAGGACTGTAAAATTGCCGTTAAGCTCTTGTTTCAAGTAACTTGGTCTTTTTAATCGACCTTGACTCACTGCGAATTCCATTAACCAGGATGCCTTTTCTTAACACAGCCATAAGGGGACACTGCCCCAGTGTCCTCAAATGAAAAACCTCCAAAAAGTGCCCCCATTTTGGAGGGGCACAAATAATGGAAAACAAAACCGTAAAACAAAGGAAACTTAGCAAATTAAATAATAATGCTGTCACCCGTGACCACTATGCCCTCCAGTCCCTGAGGTGCCCACCACTCGTGGAAGCATACCGGCGGACTCTGCATGCTCCTTCTCCAGGGCCACCCGAGTACGGACAAAACCGTGGAAGAGAGGCAGGCAGTCAGAGCGACCTGGACCCCTGGATGGAGGTTGGATAAGGGCAGAATTGAGTGGGGCTGTGATGCCTGACACAGTCAAATAGTCCACTGACATTTGCCTCCGAGACTCGTGCATGCTAATTGGGTGAAGGCAACTGATACCCAAGGAGCTGTTCCCCCAGCAGAGTTGGTACCTTTAGGAGAAGAAGGGACAAAATTGAGCGGAAAAGCCAAAGGGGGAGAAATTGGGTATGTAGCGCCACCTATTAGCGCCTAAAGAGGGCAGTCAGTGGCTGTAGCGCCACTGGCCGCGCCTCCCGCGATATTCAGCGGGGGCGCTAATGGTGGCGTTAGCCTGTTGCGCTGCGCCGCCACCGATGACGTCATCGGTGTGCGCAGCGCCCCGATCGCGATATTTGGTAGTGAACGCCGCTGTAGCGCCGTTCGCTACCCGCGCCCAGTTCACGGGGCCTTGCTGCGCCGGCAGTGGCGCAAGTTAAGGTGGAGGTGCAGGGCGGCCGCCTTTTTCGGCGGCCGCCTGCCAGCACCTCCGTTCCCGGCCTCCTGACCCCCCCCCCCCCCCCACCGCGGCAGTGCCGGCTGTTTCCCGCTAGCCCGGCACTTCTCCTCGGTGCCGGGCTCTTTTGCCGGCACTCGCGATCGGGGATCGCGCTGTTGCAGGCCCCTCCCCCTTAACAATGGGAGGAAGGCCTGCAGTACCGCAGCATGCCGTGCCGCAGTGTGTGGCGCTGTGGCACGTTGCGCTGCGATATTCAGTTTCAGCGCCCTAAGAGGGACGCGGAGCGCCTCGAGCCTCGCCCCGTCTCCCTCTAGGGGCACGGAAACTGAATTTCTGACGTTCGCTAATGCTCCGAACGCTGCGCAAAAATCAGCGCCCAGGCGAACTTGGCGCCACTTTGGCGCCTCAACCCAATTTCTAGGCCAAAGTCTTAAATCCTGTAAGTGTTTTTTGGTGTAACTATTTAATGTGTGTGGTGTCATGGCTGCTGCTTAGATCTATGGTGGCAGTACGGTGGTGGGATTGTCAGCCTGGATTTTGTGCTCAAATCTCTCAACACAACTCATGGAGATTGTGGTGTAATTCTGTGTGGTGACTCGGTGTGAAAATGCATCTCCAGGCCAGGAAGAGTGTGGTGCAACACAGAAGGAGGCCATTTGATCCATCGTGCCTGTTCTGGCTCTTTGAAAGAGCTATCCAATTAGTCCCATTCTCCTGCTCTTTCCCTATAGCCCTGCAGATTTTTCCTTTTCAAGTATTTATCCAAATCCCTTTTGAGAGTTACTATTGATTCTGCATCCACCACCTTTCAGGCAGTGCAATCTGGATCATAACTCACTGCATAAAAAAATTCTCCTCATTTCTTTCTGGTTCTTTTGCCAATTATCTTAAATCTGTGTCCTCTTGTTACCGGCCCTCCTGCCAATGGAAACAGTTTCCCCTTATTTACTCTACCAAAACCCCTCATGATTTTGAACATCTCTATTAAATGTCCCCTTAACTTTCTCTGCTCTAAGGAGAACAATCCCAGCTTCTCTAGTCTCTCTTTCAGTCTAGGAACATAGGAACTGGAGCAGGCCTTTGAGCCTGTTCCACCATTCAATGAGATCATGGCTGATCTGCGATCGAACTCCATATACCCGCCTTTGGCCCATATCCCTTAATACCTTTGGTTAACAGAAATCTATCAATCTCCGATTTAAAATTAACAATTGATCTAGCATCAATTACAGTTTGCGGAAGAGAGTTCCAAACTTCTACTACCCTGTGTGTAGAACTGTTTCCTAATTTCACTCCTGAAAGGTCTGGCTCTAATTTTTAGACTATGCCCCCTAGTCCTAGAATCCCCAACCAGTGGAAATAGTTTTTCTCTATCTACCCTATCTGTTCCCCTTAATATCCTGAAAACTTCGATCAGATCACCCCTTAATCTTCTAAATGCTAGGGAATACAACCCTAATTTGTGTAATCTCTCCTTGTAACTTAACCCTTGAAGTTCAGGTATCATTCTGGTAAACCTACGCTGCACTCCCTCCAAGGCCAATATATCCTTCCTAAGGTGTGGTGCCCAGAACTACTCTCAGTACTCCAGGTGTGGTCTGACCAGGGTTTTGTACAGCTGCAGCATAACTTCTACCCCCTTGTATTCTAGTCCTTCAGATATAACGGCCAGCATCCCGTTGGCCTTTTTAATTATTGTCTGTACCTGTTCATGACATTTTAATGATCTATGTACCTGGTCCCCCCAAGTCTCTTTGGACCCCAAGTCTGTTTTTAGCTTTTCATCATTTAGAAAGTACTCTGTTCTATCAATTTTAGGTCCATAGTAGATGGCCTCACATTTGCTTACATTGAAATCCATTTGCCACAGTTTTGGCCATTCACTTAATCTGTCGATATCCTTTGTAATTTTATGCTTCCACCTACACAGCCCACAGTGCCGCCTGTCTTTGTGTCATCGGCAAATTTAGATATATGACTTTCTATACCATCATCGAAGTCATTAATAAATACTGTGAATGGTTGAGGCCCCGACACAGATCCCTGCGTGTGGGATGCCACAAGTCACCTCCTGCCAATTTGAGTACCTGCCCATTATCCCTACTGCCTGTCTCCTGCCGCTCAGCCAAGTTCCTAACCAGGTCAATAATTTGCCCTCAATTGCGGGGTTTTTTACCTTAGTTAACAGTCTCTTATGTGGGACTTTATCAAATGCCTTCTGGAAGTCCATATAAATAACATCCATAGACATTCCCCTGTCCACTACTTTAGTCACCTCCTCAAAAAATTCAATCGGGATTGTCAGGATGACCTACCTTTCACAAATCCATGCTGGCTCTCTCTGACCAACTGAAAATTTTCAAGGTGTTCAGTCACCCTATCCTTAATTATAGACTCCAGCAATTTGCTGGCAACAGATGTTAGGCTAACTGATCTATAATTCCCTGGTTTCCCTCTCGCCATTCTTAAACAGGGAAGTGACATGTGCAATTTTCCAATCTAAAGGGACCATTCCTGAATTGAGAGAACTTTGGAAGATTATAGTTAGGACATCTGCAATGTGCTCTCCTACTTCATTTAAAACCCCGTGATGGAAACCATCTGGTCCTGGGGATTTGTCACTCTTTAGTGCCATTATTTTCTTCATTACTGTTATTTTACTTACATTAATTTTATTGAGCCCCTGTCCCCGATTCAATATTAGTTTCTTTGGGATTTCTGGCATGCTATCCTCCTCCTCTACTGTAAATACTGACGCAAAGTAATTATTTAACATGTCCGCCATTTCCTTATTATCGTTGACAATATCACCACTTTCAGTTTTTAAGGGGCCAACATTGCTCCTGACCACCCTCTTTTTCCTAATGTAATTGCAAAAATTCTTTGTGTTGATTTTGATATCCCTTGCAAGTTTCTTTTCATACTCCCTTTTTGTAGCTCTTACTATCTGTTTTGTGACTCTTTGTTGTTCTTTGTATCTTTCCCATTCGCCAGGATCTGTGCTATTTTTTGCATTTTTGTTTGCCCTTTCCTTTAGTTTTACGCTGCCCCTTACCTCTTTAGTCACCCTTGGCTGGGTTTTTTGTCAAGTAGAGCTCTTGCCCCTCAGGTGTATAAACTGGTTCTGTATCGCCTCAAATTCTTTTTTAAACATCTCCCACTGATCTTCTGTCATTTTACCCATTAACAGATTTGCTCAGTTTACTGTGGACAGTCTCTGCCTCATCCCGTTGAATTCGGCCTCACCTAAATGTAGAACCTTAGTAGCTGTTTCGCGTTTCTCCCTTTCAAACGCTATGTTGAACTCGATCACGTTATGATCGCTATTGGATAAATGTTCATGCACAGTTAGGCTGTTAACTAAATCTGACTCATTACTAAATCTAATATGGCGTGCCCCCTTGTTGCCTCTAGGACATATTGTTGTAGAAAACTATCCCGGACACACTCAAGAAATTCACTACCTTTCTGACAGGTGCTAGTCTGCTTTTCCCAATATATATGAAAGTTAAAATTCCCCATTAAAACCATTCTGCCTTTACTACAAGCTTGTCTAATCTCTGCATTTATACTACCAGCGGGCCTATACACAACTCCCACTACAGTTTTAAATCCTTTCCTATTTCTTAATTCTACCCATAGTGTCTCCACTGCCTGCTTACCTCTTGTTATATCATCTCTTATCATTGAAGTGATTTCATCCAGTCTGCAGTTCGTTTATCCTGCCCTACCATTAACCGAATCCCTGAATCCTGAATTTGCAGGGTTGCCCAGCAACCCCAAACTGGTTGTCCCTTGTGGATCCAATCGCTGGCCATGGAAGCTGTGACATAATAGATGTCAAATATTCGCATGAGAAGCACTTAGTGGATTGATGTCTCTTCTCTTCCCCCACCAACCGCCCCCCCCACCCCCGCCCCATATCTCCTGATGGCACTGACCACTCACTGGAGTTGGATTCCACGGGCATCGGCCATACTGCCCTACTGCGCACTTCCGCAATTAGTGTCCGTGGGCTATTCCGCCATGGGGGCATCACATCTCCTTATCTGACCTCTCGTGCGTATGCTGTGTGCAATTGTGTATGTGGATATTGGACGAGGACAGGATCGTGTGGCCCTCACGGTCGGCTAGCCTGCCACCATTCACTCTCCCGGTTCAAAGAACTGGAAGGCAACTGGTGCCTGTGGAACCATACCCCCAGCGCGTTCAGGAGAGGAGGGGAGGAAGTTACAAAGGAACATAGACAGATTAAGTGAGTGTGAAACTGTGGCAGATGGAGCCACTTAAGGGGTTAAATTATGAGGGCAGGTTGCATAAACTTGGCTTGTACTCCTGAGTTTAGCAGGTTGAGGGGTGATCTGATCGAGGTGTTTAAAGTGATGACAGGAATTGATATGGGAGATACAGAGAAACGGTTTCCACTGGTGGGGAAATCCAGAACAAGAGGGAATCATTTTAAAATGAAACCTAATCGATTTAGGAGTGCAATCAGGAAGCACTTTTTCCACACAAAGGGTAGTGGAAATCTGGCACTCTCTTCCCAAAAGGGCTAGGGGTTGATCAGAATTTTCAAGACGGAGATCGCTAGGTTTTTGTTCAGTAAGGGTATCAAGGGATATGGAGCAAAGGCGGGTAAATGAAGTTGAGGTCAGATCAGCCAGGATCTCATTAATGTTGGAACAAGCTCGAGGGGCTGAATGGCCTCCTCCTGTTCGTATGTTCCTTGATCCCATTATATGCTCCTTCTCTCCCCTTTCCCTTTTATGGTCACTGTGTGTACTCTTCCCTCCCCACGGTCCCTGCGTATACTCCTTCCTCGCCCTTCCCTTGTTGCAGCGTGCAACCCTCTGTCACCCCTCCCCTGATACCAGTGTTGTACTCCTCCTGCCCCTACACCCCCCCATCACTAGTGTGTGCTCCTCCTTGCCCCCTCCCCTGGTGCTGCTATGTCCCTATCCCTGGGGCCGATCCGTACTCTTCACTTGATGTTGATTTACTGTATTACTGCTATAATAGTCTGTGGCTCTGATCGTTTCCTGATACTGTAATTAAAGACTGTAGCCTCGCTCTCTTTGATTGTGAGCCAGGGACGCTGTCTCTTAAACTGCTGCACTTCTCAGGTTTCAGTCTGATTGAAGCACCACGACTCTCAAACGTTCCGTTTCCATCGCCCTCCCGAAGGTGCTGACTCTTGCTGGGCTACAGTTCAAACAAGTGATGGGGCTTTGTATTTTCTTGAGTTTAGATGGTTGAGGTATTTAAAATGATGAAGTGATTCTACAGGGTAGATACGGAGAAACTATTTCCTCTGGTGGGGGAGTCCAGAACAAGGGGAAACAATTTTAAAATTCGAGCTAGGCTGTTCGGGAATGAAATCAGGAAACACTTTTTTTTCACACAAAGGGCAGCAGAAATCTGGAACACTCTTCACCCAAATGGCTGCAGTGGCTGTGGGGGTCAATTTGAGCTTTGAAGACTGTGATCGATAGATTTTTGTTGGGTAAGGGTATCAAGGGATATGGAGCTAAGGTGGGGAAATGGAGCTGAAGTACAGAGCAGTCTTGATCTCATTGAATGGTGGAGCAGGCCCGAGGGGCTGAATGGCCGACTCCTGTGCTGATGGCAGAAGCTCAGCAGTGCCTCCCCCAAGCCGTTGCTCTTTGTGTGCGGGCCCAGACAGTCGGGCCTGTCGACTGGGTGGGGCATCACAGCCGTGCTTCAACCTGCCCTCGCCCAAAGTCCGAACACCTGCCCTCGCCCAAAGTCCGAACACCTGCCCTCGCCCAAAGTCCGAACACCTGCCCTCGCCCAAAGTCCGAACACCTGCCCTCGCCCAAAGTCCGAACACCTGCCCTCGCCCAAAATCCGAACACTTATCAACAGGGGGGTGACTGGATTAGATCATGCGTCTTTATGTAGTAAAACATCCCAAGGCGCTTCACAGGAACGGTATCGGACAAAAATTGACACCGAGCCAAAGAAGGAGATATTAGGACAGGTGACCAAAACTTGGTCAAAGAGTAGGTTTTAAAGAAAGACGTACATTTATATAGCATCTTTCATGACCTTGGGACATCCCAAAGCGCTTTACACCAATTGAAGTACTTTTGAAGTGTAGTCACTGTTGTAATGTAGCAAACATGGCAACCAATTTGCGCACAGCAAGGTTCCACAAACAACAATGTGATAATGACCAGATAATATGTTTTAGTGATCTAGATTCAGGGATAAATGTTGGCCACGACACCAAGGAGAACTCCCCAGCTCTTGGAATAGTGCCGTGAGATCTTTTGCATTCATCCGAGAGGTCAGACGGGGCCTCGGTTTAACCTGTCACCCGAAAGGTGGCACCTCCGACAGTGCAGCACTCCCTCAGTACTGCACTGGGAGTGTCAGCCTAGATTATGTGCTCAAGTCTCTGGAGTGGAGTTTGAACCCACAACCTTCTGACTCGGAGGTGAGAGCGCTACCCACTGAGCCAGGCTGACATCCCCAGTGAGAGCCAGCGTCTTTTGGAGGAGGGGGGAGGGATTTTCAAACTCAGTCTGTGATGCTGCCCTTGGGCACTTAGGGTGTGCTGTGCGATGGCTTTTACAAAGTGGCAAATTGATCAAACTGTCTGGGGCAGTATGTGGGGTACTGAAGTGTTGGGGTGTGAGCTGAGCAGGTATGCAGTCTGCATTAATATGTATTCATTACATGTCATAAATATAGCAAGTACCCCCTCACCCACTGATGGCTTAGCCACATCATCCAGGGCCTAGCTGACTGATCCGACCCATTGGAAAGGTCCCAGATTCAGTGCCCCCTGGTGTGTCGAATTGGCTGATCTTGGTCTCGGTGTCTCCCTGGGTTCAAGAGGGGAGAATCAGCCGGGCTTCCCGCTCCGAGTGTGTGGGCTGTAAATGCATTGGGTGCGGATGGGGTAGTTCCCTCCTGCCTTGGTCGAATATCCAACAGACATTCGCCGTCCAGGCGCACACGTCAATAAGAGGCTACTTGGGTCAGTTTACCTAGAGGTGCTTTGTGGATCTGTAGCCTAGCAAGGTCTTTAGAAGAGGAAGTTGGTGAGAGATGGGGGGAGGGCATGTCCCCCAAACAGACAGAAAGATTTGCATTTACATAGCGCCTTTCAGCTCATCTGTTGCTGAAACCCTCATCCATGCCTTTGTTACCTCCAGACTCGACTGTTCCATCCTCTCCAGGCCGGCCTCCCATCTTCCAGCCTCCATAAACTTGAGCTCATCCAGAACTCTGCTGCCCGTGTCCTAACTCGCACCAAGTCCTGTTGACCCATCACACCTGTGCTTGATGACCTACATTGGCTACCGGCCAAAATTTGTCTGACTACGCTCCTCTGAATCACCTTGGGATGTTTTATTACCTTGAAGGTGCTATATAAATGCAAGTTGTTGGTCACCACCTCAAGACCTCCCAAAGCGCTTTACAGCCAATGAAGTTCTTTTGCGGTGTAGCTATAGTTGTAATGTAGGAGAGTGGCCCCATTCCAGCTTGACGGGCCTGGGTGTGGTTGTTTATTTCTCCATCTCCAGTGTTTCTCACCACCCCCCCCCCCCCCCACTGGCCCCCATCTCTCCCGTTAAGATCAATATTACAAGGCCACGGTTTTGCAGGTCCTTGCCTAAGTGGACGTGTTTAGCCAAGACACTGTGCGTGTCAGCGGGCTATTCAGCTATGGAAGCCATTGCAGCTTACCCCGATTCTCTCCTCAATAGGGGGAGTGTCGACGCATATGTACTTTCCAGCACTGGGTAGCAGTCACGAACAGAGCCCAGTGTTTTATATTCTCCTCACGAGCCCCAAGGATGCAGCCCTGGCTGCGTTCAGCTAACTGAACACGGACTCATATTCCCCACACACACACACACACGCTGAGGGGTGCATCTATCAACCTAGCCACAGGGCGACATATTATTTCCAACAGGAAAAAAATGGGGCGGGGTTGGGGATTGGCAGGGGTTGTAGAGAAGGTGCAGTGAAAGGAACATCACTGTTTCTGGCCTTGGAAAGGGTTAATGCTGTGTTGACAGGGAGGGTTCTTGTGTCAGTCACTGCCTGATACCGTCAGCTGTTCACAGTGCCTCACGACAGACAGCAAGAACAACCTGTTTGTGTTGCAGCGTGACGGAGCTGGAGAGGCGGTGCTGGTGGCACACTCAGTGCCAGCGATGGCACAGTCAAAACACCGAGAACTGTCTGCACAAAGGTATCATTTAACTTTTCTTTTCCCCTCGTCTCTTGAAGGAACCAACTTGCTTGCTATGTACGGTTTCCCTCTTTGAACAGGCATGGCACGGGCCATCGTGAGCTCGCGTGCGAGGGTCAGCCGGCCACTCATGGGGGGGGGGCGGGGGCGGCGGCGGCAGCGCCCAATTGGTCCACACAGGTGTGCTTTTCCAGTAGGGGAGAGGTGGGGGCCTTCGGTTGGTGGTCAGCAAGCAGGGACCCTCCGGGCCTGGGTTTTACCCACCTCCCATAGCCCAGGAGGTGGAACTGAAGGGCAGACGTAGTGGCTCTGGGTTCATATTGGTAAACCTCTAGACAGGTGTTTGGTGAAGCAGTTCACGAGCAAGACCAAAGGCAGAAGTATTGATAACAGTATCACCCGAGAGAAGACTGGGACTTTGTCAGAGCTTCCTGCCCCTGTCAATGGAAAGAAAGTCTTGAATTTATATATTCACAACCTCAGGACATCCCAAAGCACTTTACAGCCAATGAAGTACTTTTGAAGTGTAGTCACTGTTGTAAAGTAGGAAACGTGGCAGCCGATTTGCGCACAGCAAACTGAGATATTGGCCCAGAAATTCTGGTCCCAACGTGTGAGTACGGACGGAGTACTCGCGCGTGGACCCGATGGAAGTGCCGGAATCTTGCATGCACTACGCATGCGCGGGAAACTGGCACTTCCGATCCTCTGAACCAAGGGGTTCAGAGGTCGAACGCGTGCGCGCGGGAGTCTGCACGTGCACGTTGAACTTCCTTTTTTTTTCAGGTTTTAACGTGCGGGTAAGTCTGTACATTTTAGAAATGTAAAAAGCAGCTGTAAGGACTTCATTTTCAAAGGTAAGTGGACAATTATTTAAAATTAAAACATTTTTTCCACAGGTTTTTTACTTTTAAGCTTATTTTTAGCCCTGTTTTTTTATAAAATTATTCTTTTCAAAAATTTAAATTTTTGTTTAAAATAGTTATTTAATGTCATTTATAGTTTATTTACAAAGTGTGATGTTTTTAATAAATTATTTGAAGGTAAAGTACAGTTTTACAGCCTCAGCATTTATACGTTTTGACAGGTCTATCTGTCAAGACTTATGAATGGAGCATTCCCTGCTCCGATTGGCTGCCTGTTGCTCACGTGATCCCAGGGGACGCTTCACACTAACTACGCCCCTGGGACACCAGCATAGCGCGCCGGCCTCTGGGACAGGCCTCGGAGAGGAATTCCACGCAGGCCAAGAGGTCAACTGCCGGCGCGCTAGGTAAGTGTAGGTCGGGGGCTTGCACCCGCGGGAAGCCCCCGACCCGAATTTCTGGGCCAATAACCAGTAATCTGTTTTTAGTGAAGTTGATTGAGGGATAAATATTGGCCAGGATATTGGGGATAACTCCCCTGCTCTTCAAAATAGTGCCATGGGATCTTTTACGTCCACCTGAGAGAGTAGACGGGGCCTTGGTTTAACAAGCATGGAAAAGACGGCACCCACGACAGTGCAGCACTCCCTCAGTACTGCACTGGAGTGTCAGTCCAGATAATGGGCTCAAGTCTCTGGAGTGGAGCTTGAACCCATGAACTTCTGACTCCAAGGCAAGATTGCTACCCACTGAGCCACGGCTGACACTTTTAAATCATCCCACCGCCTTCTGCGCTCTGATTCCTTCTCAAACTCCTTCAGTCTTCCCATCTTTAAACAATCTAAGGGATTTCAAAAGCTTGAGGACTTTTCCACTGTGAGGTTATTGGTGCATATTAATTTTGCCTTCATTTTCTTGTCCTGAACTGCATCCAGTTAATGTGCAAATAGAGTACACTATTTTAAAATAATCGTTGTAATCTCCCAGGGTTCTTTTCCTCCTACGATCCTTCATAACCCAGGCTTGGCATCTAATTATCACCACTTGCTGATTTACCTCGCTTTCAATCCTACCCTTTGCAACCTTGCTCGCGTTCTGCACTGTGAGCCTTGGCCCTTCACCCAGATTTTCAAGCGATATGTTTAAAGAAAAAAAAGCACAGGAACTGAAGCACAAGCACAAACCTGGGTTGTTTAGGTGTGGGAAGTGGTCTGTTCAGTTGCTGAATGTATTGCTGTGAGGGGACAGGGTTCCCTCTCTCTCTCTGCTTTGATGTAGTGTTATTTGTGTGTGACAATCACAGTTTAAAACAGTACAACGACAAGCCTCTTGGAGGTGAGGCTGTAATTCCTGTCAGAGGTTACAGGGCTTGAGAGGTCACATGATCCTTAGCTGGAATTTCTCTCTCTCTCATTCCCAGTATCGGTTCCTGGTAGCGTACGCATGTATGTCACTGGCTGGCACATTGGGCTCATTTGATAGCCCTGTTGCTTCTGAGTCAGAAGGTCATGGGTTCAAGCCCCACTCCAGAGACTTGAGCACAAAATCCTACCTGACACTCCGGTGCAGTACTGAGGGAGTGCTGCACTGTCGGAGGTGACGATTTTTGTTATGGCAACATTCCCCATTCAATTTTGCTACGTCAACTGTCACGCTGTAGTTACGACCTCCCACCACAAGCTGCCCCTGTGTAGCAAGTTTCTGAAGTCTCTCCCAACTCTTGTGTGCAAAAATAAATCTCATCAACTGACGTGGACAACACTAGGGGCAATTTCTTTGTATTATCATATAAACTACACCCTCCTTCAATGGCTATTGACATAGGCTTGTCTCATAATGTTTGAGGATAAAGTCCAGTCTACTGATGCAAAAACCCAGAAGGGAATAATATCAGATGGTGCTCAGGTGCTTGCGTCAACCATCTTAATTAAAGAGAAAGGCCTCTCTCTCATTTGTTTTTTCTATAAACTTTGGCTCCTCTCCCTTTAATTCAAATGAAGGCAGATTTTATGCAAATGAATGTGATCTGGTTGTGTAGAGCTGGTTCCAGTGTCCTTAAAACACAGCTGCACTTGTTCACCAGGGGTGGCTGAGGAGCCTCAAAAATTGTTGTTTGAAATGCCACCTCATTTAATTGACGCTACTGCAACATTAGGATTCCAAATTTGCTGCCTGAAATCCAGATGTTTTGGGATCCGGCATGAAGCTTGGTTAAGAGTCGGTCGCCTGACCTATCAATCCTCGTGGCGATTGATTGACTAAGGAGCCAGCAATGCCCATAAACCCTGTGCCCCAGAAACCGCTCTATCTATGGCGTGATGTTATCAGCTGGGCGGGGGGAGCCGGGGTGGGAGCTGGGGTGGGGGGGGGGGCATGGGATTGGGCTTCAGGATCGCATTGCATCCTGGGTACATTGCGGCCCTTCTGTTTGTTGCGAGTCCGGGAGGTTAATTCCAGGAGACTCCCAGACAAGCTGGGAGAGCTAGCGACGTTAAGCTTGGCTGCAGGCGGGAGGCGGAGGTGGAGAGATGGACGAGGGGACCTTCCCTACGAGATGGGAGAAGGCAAACATCGGGGTACAAAGCAGCCATTGGCAGAGGCTAGGGAGCAAATGTCAGCCATGGCGCAGTCGGCAGCACTCTCGTCTCTTGATTCAGAAGGTCATCCCATAATCGAGGCTGGCACTTCCAGTGCAGTACTGAGGGATTGCTGCACTGTCTATGGTGCTGTCTATCGGATGAGATGTTAAACTGAGGCCCCGTCTACCCTCTCGGGTAGATGTAAAAGATCCCATGACACTATTTCGAAGAGGAGCAGGGGAGTTCCCCCCCTGGTGTCCTGTCTAATATTTATCCCTCAACAACCATCACTAAAACAGATTATCTGGTCATTATCGCTTTGCTGTTGGTGGGAGCTTGCTGTGTGCAAATTGGCTACTGCATTGCAACAGTGACTACACTTCAAAAGTACTTCATTGGCTGTAAAGTGCTTTCTGTCTGTCTGTCTTTGGCCTCTTTGCTGAGGAACTGGAACTTAAAGCAAAAAAAAAAATTCCCCGCCCTCCCCACCCCACCCCACCCCACTGAGGGGTTTGCTGTTCACTCACATCAGTCGAACTGTTGATATCGAATCCCAAAGGCCTCCAGGGCAGCAGGAAAGCCATATTCAAACAGACAGAAATCTGCAGACTTTATTGTGGCCTCACTCGCATTCTCCTGTGTGTCTGTGTGTGGGATCCCACAACACAAGAACACACAAAACACACCAGAGGCTGCTCAAATTGGCTTCTAGTGGAGCCTATATTAAAAAGTTGCAGAGCAAATAACTTCAAACGTGACTGTACATTCCCCAGAAATCAGCGCCACAGTGCTAACGAAACAAAAGGTAGGCTTTTTAAAATGAAACGTGTACTCCCCTTTCCACCCCCTGTGTTCTGCCAGAGTATGAAGTGCTGCACTTTAACCCCTGAAGCCTCCTCCAAAGCGGTGTGTCGCGATCTTCATGGGACACCTGTACTACATCAGCGCAAACCTAGATGTGAGGTGGTTTCTGCTGTTTATGGTGCTATGGCGGTCAGACGGGTGCAGTTCGCAGGATTGTGTTCCTGATGATGGAGTCAGCGACTGCTCAGAGGTGGCACTCTCTCGCCTCTGAGTCAGAGGCTTGTGGGTTCAAGCCCCTTCGGGGAGGAGCGGCACAGAGGGCTGCCAGAGACACCGGGAGGCCAGCAAATCTCAGCAATCCTTTGTTTTTGCCCCACCCACCTCCTTCCCTCCCTCGCTCCAGCCCGTGTCCAAACTACTAATGGTAGAGGTGGGAAGCAAAGGTTCTCGTAGCACCTTTGGCTCCCTCCCCCTCACACATACCTAGAGAATATCACCTATCATGGGGCGTGGGGGGTGGTGTCCTTGTACAAACTAATTCTTGCAGTTATAGCACATTTTTGTCAAAAACTCTCGGTGTTTCCCACAATGCAGTTTTGAGTGGCCATTTTGTACATGGCAAGAATGCATAAACCAGATGGACGCCCATTTTTTCTTGGTGATTTTGGTTGAGGGAGGAATGCTAGCCAAGACACGGGGAGAAATCCGCCGTCTTCTTTGGGTAAAGCTGTGGGATCTTTAGCTTCTGAGCAAGCAGGTAGGGCCTTCATTTAAAAAAAAAAAGAAACCCCAATATTAAACATTTGCCGGCAGGCCTTGAGCTACTCGATTCACTCATATTTTTGTTTCATTTCTCATAAAGATAGAACTGAGAACAATCTCCTTGCTTGGGGGAAGGATTGTGGTGATTTAATCTCCCACCTCTACCTTCTCAGTCTATCGGATGTTAAACCGAGGTTCTGTCTGTCCTCAGGTGGACATAAAAGATCCCATTGCATTATTTTGAAGAAGAGCAGGGGTGTTCTCCCCAGTGTCCTGCAACGGCTTCTCTTCCCGCTCCCGCATCGTTACCTCTGGTGTCCCCCAAGGATCTATCCTTGGCCCCCTCCTATTTCTCATCTACATGTTACCCCTTGGCGACATCATCCGAAAACACAGCGTCAGTTTCCACATGTATGCTGACGACACCCAGCTCTTCCTCACTACCACTTCTCTCGACCCCCTCCACAGTGTCTAAATTGTCAGACTGCTTGTCCGACATCCAGTTCTGGATGAGCAAACATTTTCTCCAATTAAATATTGGGAAAACCGAAGCCATTGTTTTCGGTCCCCACCACAAACTCCGTTCCCTAGCCACTGACTCCATCCCTCTCCCTAACATCTGCCTGAGGCTGAACCACACTTTTCACAACCTTGGTGTCATATTTGACCCTGAAATTAGCTTCTGACCACATCCGCAGCATAACAAAGACCGCCTACTTCCACCTCCGTAACATCGCCCGTCTCCACCCTTGCCTCAGATCATCCGCTGCTGAAACCCTCCTCCATGCCTTTGTTACCTCTAAACTCGACTATTCCAACTCCTGGCTGGCCTTCCACATTCCACCCTACGTAAACCTGAGGTCATCCAAAACTTGGCTGCCCGTGTCCTAACTCGCACCAAGTCCCATTCGCCCATCACCCCTGTGCTTACTGACCTACATTGGCTCCCGGTTAAGCAGCGCTCGATTTCAAAATTCTCATCCTTTGTTTTCAAATCCCTCTATGGCCTCGCCCCTTCCTATCTCTGTAATGTCCTTCAGCCCCATAACCCCCCGAGATATCTGCGCTCCTCTGATTCTGCCCTTTTGAGGATCCCTGATTATAATCGTTCAACCTTTGGCGGCCGTGCCTTCTGTTGTCTAGGCCCTAAGCTCTGGAATTCCCTGCCTAAACCTCTCCGCCTCGCTACCTCTCTTTCCTCCTTTAAGACGCTCCTTAAAACCTACCTCTTTGACCAAGCTTTTGGTCATCTGCCCTGATTTCTCCTTCTGTGAATCGTTGTCAAATTTTTTGTCTTAAAATACTCCTGTGCATTGTCTTGGGACATTTTACTATGTTAAAGGTGTTATATAAATACAAGTTGTTGTTGTCCTGGCTAATATTTATCATTCAACCAACATCACTAATAAAAAAAAAAAAGTGATGATCTGGTCATTATCACATTGCTGTTTGTGGGGCCTTGCTGTGCACAAATTGGCTGCTGCTTTTCTTACATTACAACAGTGACTACTCTTCAAAAGTACTTCATTGGCTGTAAAGCACTTTGGGACAGCGTGAGGTCACGCAAGGCGCTGTATAAAGGCAAGTTCTTTCTTTCATTCTCATCCCCAAATCAGGGTACCTAATTAGTGCTGACAATGGAAATTGAGTCTGTTGGGAATTGGGTCGAGTTTGAGGTTGCTCAGAACTCCTGTTCATTGGGGACTCTTTCAGCTGGTGGCTGAAATCAGCTCTTTCATCCCAACAGTTCGGCTTGGGTTCAAAGTGGTTGCAAGGCTCTGTGGAGCCCAAATCCCTGGCCGGGGATTCATTAATTCTTCTTGTGTGGGATTGCTGTGAAATCCCTCACTTTTTTTTTTCTCCACTTGCAGAGTAATTGGCCCTCGTACCAAGAGGCTGTAGTATGGGAGGAAGCTCTGTGGAAGGGAAGAAAGCAGAGATGGGGAAGGCAAGCAACTTGGAAGTGAAGGGAAGTAGTTGCAGGTGGTCCAAACAGGCCTTGTTTTAATCCTCCTCAGGACATTCCCTGATCTGGAGGTCCCTCTTGTAAAAGAAAGAACTTGCATTTATATAGCGCATTTCACGACCTCAGGACGTCCCATAGCGCTTTACCGCCAATTAAGTACTTTTGAAGTGTAGTCTCTGTTGTAATGTAGTAAACATTGGCAGCAGCCAATTTGCGCACAGCGAGGTCCCACAAACAGAAATGTGATAATGACAGGCGTTTGAAAAAAGAGAGAACCTGAATTTCTTTCACGACCTCAGGACATCCCAAAGTGCTTCACAGACAGTGAAGCACTTTTGAAGTATTTTGTTGTGATGTAGGAAATGCGGCAGTCAATTTGCGCACAGCAAGGTCCCACAAACAGCAATGAGATAATGACCAGATAATCTGTTTTAGTGATGTTGGTTGAGGGATAAACATTGGCCAGGACATCGGGGAGAACTCCCCTGCTCCTTTTCTTCGAAATAGTGTCATGGGATCTTTTACACGTACCTGAGGGGACAGATGGGGCCTTGGTTTATCCGATTTATGGCAGCTCCGACAGTGCAGCACTCTCTCGGTACTGCACTGGAGTGTCAGCCCATGGATATTTGTGCTCAAGACTCTGGAGTGGGCCTTGAACCCACGACCTTCTGACTCGGGGACCAGAGTGTTACCCACTGAGTCATCGCTGACACCTTTGGAACAAGTATCTATTCAAAATATAAGAATAAATTGAAGCCGACTAGTGGGGGAAACTGCTAGGATCGATCTGGTGCTGTGGTGTGTGTCAAAAGATGCGTTCTCTATTTGTTCACCTGATGCCAATTTGAACTCCCTTGCACTCTAGGAAATAAGGTAATCGAGTGTCTAAGCGAGAGAAGGGCAGGCCTGTGGTGTGCAGTGACAGGAATTAGCCGGAGCTGTGCTGGGAGATGGGCGGAATGAAGGGTTTCGTGGAGTTGTGTTTGACTTCCTCTTTTAGTTTTCCATGCAGGCTGCTGTACGTTCAGGTATGACCCGGAGCAGACAGGTGATTGTGCTCTGATGTCATTGCCACACCTTGTTCAAGGAGAGGGAGGGGAGAGCGAGCTGAGTATTCTCAGTCAGGGTGAGTGAGTGAGCTGACACAACAAATCTGAGGTGGATTGCGAAGGCAGCAGAGTTTGTTTTCATTGAAAGTGGGAGCTCCTTATTTAATTCCAGGTTTATTTTTTTTCTTTTTGAGGGGAGGGATTGTTTTACAAACTTGCTGGATGTGAGGATGTGTCGATGACGACTTTGAACAGAAGAATCACAAAGTGGTTTGGTAAGATTGTGTCTTTCTCTTTTTTTTGCATTGGGAGTTCAGTTGTTTCTGCAGTGGTGTCAGATCCCCAGTCAGTTGTGTGTTGGGTATTGGGTTGAAACCGTCTGACCCCTGAACATTCCACCTCTTTCCCCCCCCCCCCGACCCTCTGGTCCCAGAGCTGATAGGCAGCGATACAGACTCTTTCTCATCTTGTTAACGACCGGCTTAATCAGTCGAGGACTGTGGCGATAGATTTCACACAACCCTGAACTGTGTGTCTTGACCCCGCTCACAGAACCTCTACAGGCCGTGGACCAGTGTCTGTGGAATTTTGCCGTATACTTATCAAAGCTTCTATTTGTTCAGTGTTACTAAACCTACGTGCTGTGGGGTTTGAGCACTGAGAGCTGGGCGGTGGAACAAGGGAGCGTCTCTATTGACAGTGCCTGAGCAACAAGCGAAAAACGTCAAAGCTCGCTGCTTTTCTTTTTCACGCCTCTGCCGATCGACCGCCTCAAGCTGTTGGCATGTGACTGCGCCCGGAGATGCTAGTCGTGTCACCCACCTCATGCGTGTTTGAGCTCCCGATAAGACGGTGGACGAATGTAGCTTTGTGTTCTACGCTGTGGAACAGGAGTTCATACGTCTTTTTTCCCCCCCCTCTCAGTTGCTAAGCGTTAGCCCCCTCTAAGCAGCTGCTACAGGATGACCCGGGGCCAACCTGTAGAATCATACAGCACAGAAGGAGGCCATTCTGCCCATCGTGCCTGTGCCTGCTCTTTGAAAGAGCTCTCCAATTAGTCCCACTCCCCCTACTCTTTCCGCATAGCCCTGCAAATTTTTCCACTTCAAGTATATATCCAATTCCTTTTAGAAAGTTACCATTGGATCTGCTTCCGCCACCCTTTTCAGGCAGTGCATTCCGGATGATAACAATTCACTGCGTAAAAATAATTCTCCTCTGGTTCTTTTGCCAATTGTCTTAAAAATACACCTTTGGAATTCATTATTCCCAGTGATTCCATTTACTCAAAGAGCTCAATCCTGATAAAACTAGTTTGGCAGGAAGAGTTCTGCTTGGATCAGGATTTCTGTGAACTACAGATCAAAACAGCCCATTTATAAATATAATAATACCACCGCCCCTTTAATCATCCATGCAGCACCTTAGTCTTAAAGGGGCAGCGTTGCCGACATTAGGGAGGTCCAGGCTACACTTGAACAAATGTAGGCTGTTACAGCTAATTCTTTCTGTATTAAAATTGCTTGATAATTTATAGATGGAGCATGCAAGTGTTGAGGCAGTGGCTCCCCTCTGTAAGGCCCATTACCATAGCATCAAAATAGAACAGTTAAAAAAAAAGTTAGAGAAAAATGATTCCATTTGTTTAAGAATGTGCTGCTGTACAGTGGAAGTGATTAGAAAAGGGGTTTGGTTCATTGGGATTCTACACAAATGGGAATGACTGAAAGGAAGCCTGGACTGAATGGGGAGGGGCTGTGCCCTTTGGGATTCTACGTTTTTGAAATGATGGGAAGGGATTTGGCCCATTCAGAAAGGATGGGAATAGGCTATGAGCGTAGGAATTCTATGTAGTGGGAGTGAATGGGAAGGGGTTTGGTCTATTGGGAATCTGCACAATGAGAGTGAATGGGAAGGGGTTTAGTCCCTTCAAAAGGGATGGGAATAAGCTATGAGCATAGGGATTCTGCACAATGGGAGTCAATGGGAAGGGGTTTGGTCAGTTCAGAAGGGTGGGAAAAGGCTAGGAACTTTGGGATTCTGAGCAGTGGTAGTGAATGGAAAGGGGTTTGGTGCATTGGAACCCTGTGCTGAGATTGTGCTTCATGTGGGATGGGGTTTATTGATACTCCTGTTATTGTGTATACAGCCTACAATAGACAGCCTCGATCTCCCTTGGATTTCAGTAAGTGTAATGGTGGGTGTGTGGAATCTTTCACTACACCTAGTTGAAGTGGCAAAATTTCCCAATGGCACAGTTAGAACTTGGGCTGTATCTGAAGAGAGAATTGTAAACTGTGCTACACAAGGGTGTGAAGTACTGGTGGTTACAGATCTGTCACTGGCGATGGGAGTAATGAATGTAATTTGAGGTGGTGATTTATGAGTGTTACACAAGAAGTGTATTGACACAATGATGGAGTGTGCTGGCTCAAGTGTGATTATTTTTCCTATAGAGAGTTGGTCCATACAATCCCACTTCTAATATGATGGAAACTTTATTTATGTCTATACCTCCTGGCCATCGCACACTGTCTAATGCAGAGTGCTTAGAAAACTCTCCAGGAACAGAAAGTACTGGAGCCACAATGTCCGCAAGCTCTTAATTGACCTTCCCACAAACAAATTTTGGTTCTAATCTCCAGCAAGGAATGCAAATAACCTTTCAAGAAACGAATCCTGGTGGCCATTAAACATCAACTAACCTTAAAGGGACTCACGGCCACACTTCAGCAGAGCAGTAATGGTTTGTGTTTCACATTAGATCACGGTCCTGTTCTGTACAACTGTATATCTTCTGATGCACCTTGAATTTATCAACATATATCAATAGATAATATTCTTAATTCTTGTGCCTAGCACAAGTCTGTCACAATGTTCAGAGGTCACTTGACACTTGTTACAGCGGTGAAGCAACCTTCTCAAAAAAAGAAAAAGGAAGCCAAGCATTTCATCATGGGTTTCTTCTGACCTGGAGCATGAAGCAATTTACGGCCTGTAATTGGCGTCAGAAATTTACAAGGAGCTACAATTGCCTGGATTCCCAGAAGGAGTACGCAAATATTGGCCTTAAAGGGGCAGCTCAGGTCAGCAGCTGACGTCCTAACCGTGCTCCGATGCCTAGACTACCCACGAGCAATGCCACGAGTGGTCTGCCAGTATGCTAAGTAGCCCCAGTGGTCACATTGGACAGTGCCTTACTACTGGTAGTGATGTCTTAAATGGGCAATACTCCATTTCAACTAACATAACAAAAACAGATGATCTGGTCGTTATCATATTGTTATTTGTGGGAGCTTGCTGTGTGCAAATTGGCTGCCGTGTTTCTCACATTACAACAGTGACTCCGCTTCACAAGTACTTCATTGACTGTAAAGTGCATTGGGACGTCCGGTGGTCGTGAGAGGCGCTATATAAACGCAAGTCTTTCTCTCTTTTCTTGAGTAAGTGGCTCTAAGTATCAGCCTTGGCTCAGTGGTAGCACTCCCATCTCTGAGTCAGAAGATTGTGGGTTCAAGTCCCACTCCAGAAACTTGAACACAATATCTAACCTGACACTCCCTGTGCAGTATTAGGAAGCACTGAACTGTCGGAAGTCCCATCTTTCGGATGGGACGTTAAACTGAGGCCTCGCCTACCCTTTCAGGTGGACGTAAAAGATCCCATGGCACTATTCGAAGAAGAGCAGGGGAGTTCTCCCCGGTGTCCTGGCCAATATTTATCCCTCAACCAACACCACTAAAATCAATGGCCCAGAACTTGGTGTCGGGGGCTTGCCGCGCGTGCAAGCCCCCGATGTGCACTTACCCGGCGCGTCGACATCTGAAACCTGGCCCGCAGTGGATTTCCTGTCAGTGGCCCGGTTCTGATGTCGGCGCGCTGTGCTAACCTGACCCAGCGGTGTAGTTAGTGCGATGTGCCGGCTGGGATCAGGTGAGCACTGTTCAGCCAATCAGGGGAGGGGAAACTTCATTCATAAGTTTGAGAGTAAGAACTGTCAAACTCATGAAAAGTACTGCACCCCAAAACACTACTTAAATTTTAAATAAAAATTTAAAAAAACATCCCAATCATTAAATTAAGTATAAATAAGTTAAAAAAAAAATAATTTAAACAATTTTTTTTTGTAAAAAATAAATTTTTAATAAAAAGGGTCTAAAACTAAACTTACCTTATTGTAGATTCTTTAAAATAATAAACCTGTGGGGGAAAAAAAATTCTAAATTGCACTAAAACACCACTTACCTGTAAAAATAAATACTTACGTGTGCTTTTTACAAGCGTAAAGACCGGAGGCCTTTACACATGCGCAAATCCCCCAAAACAGAGGAAATCCAAGACGCACGCGCTGCCCCCTACAGCGCACGCGCTAGCCTCTTCAACTCTTAGGTTAGAGGAGAGGAAATGCCGGTTTTCAGCGCATGCGCTGTGCATGCTGAAAACCGGCATTTCCTCCGGCCAGACGCATGAGTACCCCTTCCGTACTCACGCGTTTGGGGAGGAATTACTGCCCCATTATCACATTGCTGTTTGTGGGAGCTTGCTGTGCGCAAATTGGCTGCCACGTTTCCTACATTACAACAGTGACTGCACTTCAAAAGTACTTAATTGGCTGTAAAGTGCTTTGGGACGACCTGAGGTCGTGAAAGGTGCTATATAAATGCAGGTCTTTCTTTCACTCTTGCTTTTCTTTCTCTATTACACACTTTCCCTTTCTCTTTCATTCATTCTTTCCTTCCTCTGCCCCCCCCCCCCTTCCTTAATTTCTATGTCTGTTCCAGTGAGCTGATGCGTGGTCAATAACCAGCCACCATGTTTCCTCCCTGCTCACCCAGCCCCACCTCCAAATAAAAAAACGCCGTAACTCATGTCTGGGGACAGTTGCAAGGACACCAATGCTCTGGGACTTCGTCCGATTGTTGTGCCTGAAGCGGGGGTTTTGACTGCAGGGGCGTCGCAACTGAACCTGATGCTGTCCTTGCCCAACAGCCACTCTTGTACGCATTCCCCCATGGGGATGGCGAGTTAGTGATAAGGGGGAGAGGAACTCTGGGCAGTTTTGCCAGGGGTACTGAGGCCAACTGTTGCATTGACCCAGCTCAGCCAAGTCATTGCAGACCGGAGAGCAAACCTGGGATCTCTCTGCTCTGTATAGATTAGTACCACATGTGGTTATCCACAGAGCCATTCAATTGGGGGAGGAGAGGGGAGGGGATGCGGGCTAGAACTCTGAAATAAATGTTTTAGGGAGTATCCTAATTGTAACGGAACCAATCTCTTAACGAGCACCTTTGGGACAGGCTGGCTGGTCTTTATAGACAGGTGTTCCTGTGTTATTGGTTCAGTGAAACTTGTCCGACGCACCACCTGCCCGAACTTGCTACTCAGTCTCACTCCTGAGCATGCTCAGAGACCACCCGGAGGTTTGCCCAAGGAGGCTCTTTTACAGCGAGGCTCCCTCCCTGTTGTCGCACCTGTTGTGCATCAGGGTGATGTCCCTTTACGGGAAGGAAGAGGAGAACTCTTTAAAGGAGTCGTTGTGTTTCAGATCGGTGAGGCACTGGATTGTGGGATATTTACAGTCTGCAGTTGCCATGGGAACAGCTCTTCAACGGCCATTTTTATTGTGAGGTGGGCAGTGTTGAGAGTCTGGTTCTGGGCATGTGCTAACACGCATGCTGTGCCAATCAGTCATGCTCTTTCTGATACCCTGTACTGAGTTGGGTGTCTCCCCTCTCTCGAATAACGCCACATACTGAATTTGCTTTATATTGTAGAACTTTTATTAATCGCCGGCACAGGCATGATGGGCCGAACCTTCTATTCTATGATTCTATGAAACGTGGGTGCTGAACTTGTGTATAACAGTGTGACTCTCTCCACTGCGAAAGGCACTATCTGCACGGTGTAACACACTCTCTTATAGTGGGTGCGGTAGTGCAGTGGTTATGTTACTGGACTCGCAATCCAGAGAGAGCGAGTTCAAATCCCACCATGGCAGTTTGAGGATTTGAATTCAATTTAAAACAAAAATGAAAATAAAAAGCTGGTCACAGTAAAAGTGACCATGAAGCTGTCGGGTTGTTGTGAAAATCCAACTGGTTCACTAATGTCCTTTTTAAGGAAGGAAACCTGCCATCCTTGCCCCCTCTGAAGTGTTCCAGCAAGCCTGATGGGTGTGTGTACTGGTGCCTGATGAGAGCTGGTGTGTGTACTGGTGCTGGCATTTGTACTGGTATCCTGATGGGAACTAGTCCTCCCCAATGGGAGCTGTTGTGTGCAGGTATTTGTACTGGTATCCTGATGGGAGCTGGTGTGTGCACTGGTATCTTGATGGGAGCTGCTGTGTACTGGTATCGTGATGGGAGCTGCTATGTGTACTGGTATCTTGATGAGAGGTGGTGTGTGTACTGGTGCTGATGGGAGCAGGTATGTGTAGTGTCCTTCCCCAATGGGAGTTGGAGTGTTGTACAACAACCACTGTTTTTACATTTGTTAGGAAGTAGAAGGAAAGGCTGTCTGGATCAGGTGCAGCTATTGAGAGGAGCCTGGTGTCTGTTCAGTGCAGTATAAAGAGCTGTTTGTTTATCCACACACACAAGCTCAGTTGTGTGCAGCCTGAGTTGAATTTGACTGATTATTTTATGTGTTTGTTTATTTATTTTACTGGTTCCTGTTTTCTTGGAGGCGGGGCATAACCCCTCCCCCACCCCCACTGAATGCCAAACAAGACCTTTGCCAAAGACACTCTTGAACTGACCTCCCTCATCCTCTTGACGACACAGGGCAAACTGGCACAGGAAGGGGAGCGGTGGCAATGATGAGCGCAGGGTCTTGTCTTGCCAGTGCGTGGGGCAGTAAATTGAAGCAATGCAACCCTGGCCTCCGATCAGTTCACCCGCCTGGTGGATCAAAGCACAATTTGGGCAGCTATTGGCCAACCAATAAAGATGCCAGACAGGTATCCAGGTGACATTAGACATGGGCACTCAGGCCCAGCTCACACGGGTAAGGTTGCTCGGCAATTTTGCACTCGGTACAAGACTGCATCCTTCATTTAATCTATAGCAGCAGTATAACATCTGTAAGAATTCTGACTGTTCCTTTATAAAGTCTTCTGTTTCAACCCTCTATAAATTCTCGACCAGTGACCTCTGACTCTTTGATTCTACGTGACTATTGAAGTGCCGGAGAAGGTGGAACAAAGATCTACGAGGATGATACCAGAACTAAGAAGTTACAACCAATGTTCCCTTTAAGCTGTGCGGCTGTGCAGCGCTCCAGGGACCCTGCGCAGCCAGCTCGCTGGCTTTTTAATGGGAAAACCGTGCATGTGCAATATTTTGAATGGGCAGCGCAGCCCCCAAAAATTTACAGGGAACATTGGTTACAACTATCTGGAAAGACTAAACAGGCTGGGGCTCTTCTCTCTAGGCTTGAGAGGTGACCTGATCAAGATCTTTAAAATTATGAAGTGGTTTGATAGGGTAGATGTAGAGAAAATGTTTCCACTTGTATCTGAGACCAAAACTAGGGGCCATAAATATAAAATAGTCCTCAATAAATCCAATAATGAATTCAGAAGAAAGTCCTTTACTCAGAGAGTGGTTAGAATGTGGAACTCGCTACCACACGGAGTAGTTGAGGTGAATAACATAGATGTAGTTAAAGGGAAGCTCGATAAGTACACGGAAAAGAAAGTAATAGAAAGATATGGTGGGACGAGGCTCGTGTGGAGCATAAACACTGGCATAGACCAATTGGGCTGAATGACCTGTTTCTATGTACGTAACCCTGGCTCCTGCATTTAAAACATTATTTAGCATCCCAATTTTTGAGACAACCGCTACTGGGCAAAAGCACCTCCGATTAAACTGACTAAATCTTAATTATGTGCGGCACAAACCCAAAATAAAACTTTTCTTTTAAAACGATGGTTAGCCATCCCAAAAATATGGTTCAGCTGTTTGTGGTTGGCCACCTGAAATTTTGGCACGCCGCTAAATTATAGGTTTGCTGTCCAGATGCTCAGTGGTAACAGTCTCGTCTGGGTCAGATGGTTGTGAGTTCAATTCGCACTCCAGAGACTGGAGCACAAAATCCAGGCTGACACTCCAGTGCAGTACTGAGGGAGTGCTGCACTGTCGGAGCTGCCATCTTTTGGATGAGACATTAAACTGAGGCCCTCTCAGGTGGACTTACAGGATCCCATGCCACCATTTTGAAGAAGAGCAGGGGAGGTCTCTGTTAAGTATGTGTATTGTATTGAACAATTAACACAAAGACTTAAACGTATAACTCAAACAGGTCTTTACTGGTTGGAGGTAGGGACTATACATAGGTCTTTACTTCATGCCCACAGGCGGGAACTGAGGGGGATCAGTACCCACAGTACTATTTATACCCCTATGGCCAGGAGTGGTACTGCGTATCACTATGCCCAACAAGTAGTGCAGTCCTGTCCATAGGTTCAAAGTAGCACACATATTACATACACAACATTCCTCCCTTCCTAGCTTTACAGTCATCTCCCCATTTAACATAACGTAATAACATATATACATATATAACTTCAGGTTTACATAACAGAATAACAGATACATAGATAACTTCATGTCAAAACAGATCACAGATTCAGTCTCTGCGGAAAACAGTTCACAGATTCAATCTCTGTGGTGGAGTCGGTTCACGTTGCTGGAGTGACTCATTCAATAGTCCTTCCATGGATTTAACAGTTTGAACTTCCGAACTGAATTGGCTCCGTTCGGAGGGACCACGTGTGTGATCTGGTAGAGGTGATAATGGTTCAGATGGGTCATCTTCTGTTTTTACTTTTCCTTTTCTGCTTCTTGGAGACTCTCTGGGCTCCATTGTCAGCTGCCACAGCTGCCAGCTGCATGCGCAGTTCCTCCTTCTCTTCCTCCTGTTTCCGTCGTAGAGCCAGCTTCTCCCGATGTTCCGTAGACTTTTGGTGCTCCTCCATGATTTCTGCACTTTGGGAGTCGAAGTTACAAGCTGGGCAGGACAGGACATCGTAATATTCGGTGTCGTCCTGAGCTAGACCAGTGAGAGGGTCGTCTATTTCCTCCATACCCAGCTGGACGTTAGCCAGCTCTTGTTCCAAATCCAGACATCTTTCCTGAAGAGACTTCTTCATGTGTACCTCTGCATCCAGCTTTTTCTGGGCTTTCAGCAAGTCGTTTACTAGTGTCCATAGGTTCAAAGTAGCACACATATTACATACACAACAGTCTCCCCGGTGTCCTGGCCAATATTTATTCCTCAAAAAACATCACTAAAGCAGATTATCTGGTCATTATCACATTGCTGTTTGTGGGATCTTGCAGTGCTCAAATTGGCTGCCATGTTTCCTATATTACAACAGTGACTACACTTCAAAAAAAAAAGTACTTAATTGGCTGTAAAGCGCTTTGGGACATCGTGAGGCTGTGAAAGGCACTGTATAAATACAACTCATTCTATCTAAAGCTGCAATATTTTACACTTCCTGGTTTGCAATCACATGTTGTGGCATCTCTGAGCATGTGACACATCCCTACCAGCCTGTTGTTTGTTGAGACTGGGTGATCTGCTCTGTTAGAACAGGCTCCAGCTTGTTTTGAGAGGAGCCTTCGGTTGAATTTCACTTCAGACGCTCGGCGGTTTACTGTACAGCTTTGGTCCACGTTGGTACAGCCCTCAATGGACAGAGGTGAGCACTTCTGATGGCTCGGTGCTTAAATATATATGGGCCATGTGGGACTGACCGGGTCGACCCAGGTTCAAGCCCTCTCTCAGTACTGAGCCAGCTAATCTCAGCTTGGGGTGGCATCTGAGTTCCTACAGCTGGCCTACACGCCCTTGGGTTAGGGAGGAGAAAGTGGTTCCTGCCTCACTTGCAAATTGTAGGCATTGGCCGTAGACGAGATCGGGCTGGGCCGTGAAGTTCTGTCGAGTCAAAGAGCCCGCTGGCGCAATCTGAGGTCACTCATGAACACAACCGCTCTGCTGCCAGTATTCTAACACATGCCAAGTCCCATTCACCCATTGCCTAAGTAGGCGCTGACCTGCATTGGCTCCCAGTCTGCCAACAACTTGATTTCAAAATTCTCATCCTTGTTTTCAAACCCCTCCATGGCCTCGCCCCCTCCCCATCTCTGCAACCTTCTCCAGCCCTACAACCCTCCGAGAAGGATGTTCTTGCCATGGAGGGAGTGCAGCGAAGATTCACCAGACTGATACCTGGGATGGCAGGAATGACGTGTAGAAACATAGAAGATAGGAGCAGGAGTAGGCCATTCGGCCCCTCAAGCCTGTTCTGCCATTTAATGAGATCATGGCTGATCATCCAAATTCCAGTACCCGGTCCCTGCTTTCTCCCCATATCCCTTGATCCCTTTAGCCTTAAGAAATATATCTAACTCTTTCTTGAATATATTTAATGAATTGGCCTCAACGGCCTTCTGTGGTAGAGAATTCCACAGGTTCACCACTCTCTGGGTGAAGAAATTCCTCCTCATCTCAGTCCTAAATGGCTTACCCCTTATCCTTAGACTGTGACCCCTGGTTCTGGACTCCCCAGGTTCTGGACTCCCCCTGCATCTAGTCTGTCTAGTCCTGTCAGAATTTTATAAGTTTCAATGAGATCCCCTCTCATTCTTCTGAACTCCAGCGAATACAAGCCCAATCGACCAAATCTCTCTTCATACGTCATTCCTGCCATCCCTGGTGAATTTTCGCTGCACTCCCTCCATGGCAAGAACATCCTTCCTCAGATAAGGTGACCAAAACTGCACACAATACTCGAGGTGTGGTCTCACCAAGGCCCTGTACAACTGCAGCAAGACGTCCTTGCTACTGTACTTGAATCCTCTCGCTATGAAGGCCAACATACCATTTGCCTTCTTAACCGCCTGCTGCACCTGCATGCTTACCTTCAGCGACTGGTGCACAAGGACACCCAGGTCTCGTTGCACTTCCCCTTTTCCCAATCTATTGCTGTTCAGATAATAATCTGCCTTCCTGTTTTTGCCACCAAAGTGGATAACCTCGCATTTATCCACATTATACTGCATCTGCCATGCATCTGCCCAATTACCCAACCTGTCCAATTCATACTGGAGTTTCTCTGCATCCTCCTCACAGCACACACGCCCACCCAGCTTTGTGTTGCCTGCAAACTTGGAGATATTACACCTAGTTCCCTCGTCTAGATCATTAATATATATTGTGAATAACTGGGGGCCTAGCACCGATCCCTGCGGTACCCCACCAGTCACTGCCTGCCACTTGGAAAAAGACCTGTTTATTCCAACTCTTTGCTTCCTGTCTGCCAACCAGTTCTCTATCCAAGTCAGTACCTTACCCCCAATCCCATGTGCTTTAACTTTGCACGCTAATCTCTTATGCGGTACCTTATTTAAAGCCTTCTGAAAGTCCAAATACACCACATCCACTGGTTCTCCCTTATCTATTCTGCCAGTTACATCCTCAAAAAATTCCAGTAGATTAGTCAAGCATGATTTACCTTTTGTAAATCCATGTTGACTTTGTCTGATCATGTCACTGTTTTGTAAGTGCTCTGCTATTACATCTTTTATAATGGACTCTAGCATTTTCCCCACTACCGATGTCAGGCTTACCAGTCTATAATTCCCTGTTTTCTCTCTACCACCTTTTTTAAATAGTGGGGTTACATTAGCTTCCCTCCAATCCATGGGAACTGTTCCAGAGTCTATAGAATTTTGGAAGATGATCAGCAATGTATCTACTATTTCTAGGGCCACTTCCTTAAGTACCCTAGGATGTAGATTATCAGGCCCTGGGGATTTATCGGCCTTCAATCCCATCAATTTCCCGAACACCATTTCCCTACAAATACTGATTTCATTCAGTTCCTCCCTCTCATTAGACCTTATGTTCCCTGACATCTCTGGGAGGTTATTTGTGTCCTCCTTTATGAAGACAGAACCAAAGTATGTATTTAATTAGTCTGCCATTTCTTTGTTCCCCATTATAAATTCCCCTGATTCTGACTGCAAGGGACCTACGCTTGACTTCACCAATCTTTTTCTCTTTTTCTCTTCACATATCTATAGAAGCTTTTACAGTCAGTTTTTATGTTCCCTGCAAGCTTACTCTCATACTCTGTTTTCCCCCTCTTAATTAATCCCTTTGTCCTCCTTTGCTGAATCTTAAACTGCTCCCAATCCTCAGGTTTGCTGCTTTTTCTGGCCAATTTATATGTCCTCTCCTTGGATCTTTATGCTATCCCTAATTTCACGGTTGAGTCACCTTTTTTGTTTTATTTTTATGCTAAACAGGGATGAACAAATTCTGTAGTCCATCCATGCGATCTTTAAATGTTTGCCATTGCCTATCCACGTCAACCCTTTAAGTAACATTCCCCAATCCATCCTAGCCAACTCGCGCCTCATACCATTGTAGTTTCTTTTATTTAAATTCAGGACCCTAGTCTCTGAGTCAAATACTTCACTCTCCATCTTAATGAAGAATTCGATCATATTATGATCGCTCCGCCCCAAGGGGCCTCGCACAACAAGATTGCTAATTAATCCTTTCTCATTGCATAATACCCAGTCCAAGATGGCCTGATCTCTAGTTGGTTCCTCGACATATTGGTCCAGGAAAACATCCCGTATACACTCTAGGAATTCATCCTCCACAGTATTGTTACTAATTTGGTTAGCCCAATCTATATGTAGATTAAAGTCACCCATGGTAACTGCTGTGCACTTATTGCACGCATCTCTAATTTCCCGTTTAATGCCATCCCCAACCTCAGCAGTGCTGGTTGGGGGTCTGTATACAACTCCCACTAACGTTTTCTGCCCTTTGGTATTTCTCAGCTCTACCCATACAGATTCCACGTTATCAGAGCTAATATCCTTCCTTACTATTGTGTTAATCTCTTTAACCAGCAATGCTACCCCACCTCCTTTTCCTTTTTGCCTGTCTTTCCTGAATATTGAATACCCCTGGATGTTGAATTCCCAGTCTTGGTCACCCTGGAGCTATGTCTCCGTAATCCCAATTATATCATATCCGTTTACATCTATTTGCGCAGCTAATTCGTCCACCTTATTACAAATGCTCCTCGCATTAAGACACAAAGCCTTCAGTCTTGTTTTTTTAACACTCTTGGACCTTTTAGAATTATTATTTACTGTGGCCATGTTTGATTTACACCCCTGATTTCTCTGACTGCCACTTTTGCTTTTCTCCTTCCTGTCTTTTGCTTCTATCCTTGCTTCCCTTTCCTCTGTCTCCCTGCACAGGTTCCCAACCCCCTGCCATTTTAGTTTAAACTCTCCTATGAGGAGAATTTGGGTCGATTAGGCTTATATTCGCTAGAGTTTAGAAGAATGAGAGGGGATCTCATTGAAACTTATAAAATTCTAACCGGACTAGACAGACTAGATGCAGGAAGGATGTTCCCGATGGCGGGGGAGTCCAGAACCAGGGGTCACTGTTTAAGGATAAGGGGTAAGCCATTTAGGACTGAGATGAGGAGGACTTTCTTCACCCAGAGAATGGTGAACCTGTGGAATTCTCTACCACAGAAAGCCGAGGAGGCCAATTCATTAAATATATTCAAGAAGGAGTTAGATATATTTCTTAAGGCTAAAGGGATCAAGGGATATGGGGAGAAAGCAGGGACAGGGTGCTGAATTTGGATGATCAGCCATGATCTCATTAAATGGCAGAACAGGCTCAAGGGGCCGAATGGCCTACTCCTGCTTCTATCTACTATGTTTCTATCTCTGCACTCCTCCAATTCTATCCTCTTGCGTATCGCCGATTTTCATTGCTACACCATTGGCGGCCGTGCCTTCAGCTGCCTAGATTTTAAGCTCTGGAATTCTCTCCTCCTTTTAAGATGCTCCTTAAAACTTATCTCTGTGACCAACCTGTCCTAATATCTCCGTATGTGGCTCAGTGTCAAATTTTGTATAACGCTCCTGTGAAGCGTCTTGGGACATTTTACTACGTTAAAGGCGCTATGTAGATGCAAGCCATTAATTTTGTCCACATGCTCAGACTTGGGGTGGCACTAAGTTTTTCCCTTGTCCCTCCCTACATGTATTCACACAAACCTTGAGGCCAAGTGGGCATTCTGCTTAATGCCCTCTGCCCCACACACCTGGTTTGGCTCCCTCACACAGCCATACACACACAGCCCATCCTGACTGAGGTATGTACCTTGCTGCTGACCCCTCTACCTTACTGCCCTTGGTTGCCACCCTCTAGGAATGTCCTGGAGTCTCCAGGAATGAAAGATTAATCTCCTGGACACTGCAGCGATTAAAACCTGGGAGAAAAATCATTGGGGCATTAAAAATTTGTACACTGTGATGAAACTTCCAGCAATATGTCCAACCTGAGTTGGCATCCTTGGGCTAGTCACTTTGGGTACTCGCCTGAGTTTTGCAAAGAGCAGTATATCTGTAAACACAGTCTTTAAAGTGGAATTCCCGAGTCCATTTTGGGATACAGTACATGAGTAATTGGAGACATGATGTGTGATAAGTGTAGGATGCTTGTGAGGAACAGGTGACCTTGGATCTATGTTTGACCAGGCTCTCCACTACTGGGGTTTTCCTCACTTCATGTCTGGGTCTGTTCTAGACTAATTGATCAAGACCGATCACCATAATTAGTCAATAACTCCTTTATTGCTGTACCATGTGACTACCAGGATATTGAAGGTGAACTAGCTGGACCTTGGCCTTTTTTATCCTCTAGCAATTCCTATGTTCTAAATACAGTGCCTTAGTTAAACAGCACACTCGCCAGTTAACAGCTATCAAGAGCAAAAGCAAAATACTGCGGATGCTGGGAATCTGAAGTAAAAACAGAAAATGCTGTAAATACTCAGCACGTCAGGCAGCATCGGTGGAGAGAGAAACAGAGCTAACGTTTCAGGTCGATGACCTTTTGTCAGAACTGCTATAAAGAGCAGATTAATGGTACACGTCTTTCAGAGGAGACATTAAACCAAGGCCCCGTCTGCCTCCTCAGCATGAGGTAAAAGACCCCACGGCGCTATTCAAAGACGATCAGGGGAGTTCTCCCCAATGTCCTGGCCAATATTTATCCCTCAATCAACATCACCACAAACAGATTTATCTGGTCATTTATCGCATTGCTGTTTGTGGGACCTTGCTGTGTGCAAATTGGCTGCCATGTTTCCTACATTACAACAGTGACTACACTTCAAAAGTACTTCATTGGTTGTAAAGTGCTTTGGGATGTCCAGAGGCAGTGTAGAAATGCAGGTTCTTACTTTCTTCCTTACAACTGTTTCCACTGGCAGGAGGGTTGATAAACAGCCACAAATTAACCTGCTAGTGATAATTGGCAAAGGAACCCGGGGGAGCTGAGAATACCTTTTATGCAGTGAGTTGTTGTGATCTGGAATGCACTGCCTGAAAGGGTGGTGGAAGCAGATTCAATAGTAACTTTCAAAATGACATTGGATATATACTTGAAGGGGGGAAATTTGCGGGTCTCTGGGGAAAGAGCCAGGGGGTGTGGGACAAATCGGATAGCTCTTTCAAAGAGCAAGATGGGCCGAATGGCGGCCTCCTGTGCTGTAAGATTCTAGATTTTACATGTGAACAGAGCCTTCACTTCAGGACATCTGTGGAGAAGGGGGCAGGGCAGGGCAGGATTCTTCCAGCTTCATGCTTGGCGTTCGAGCATCAGAGAGTTTTCTGATCGTAGAAGAGTATCCTTTGAACACTGGAACACCGTTGGTAAATCTACTGTGTTATCAATAGCCTTATTTAGTCTGTTAGGCCTTAATACTATTTGGTGAAAGAAAGAACTTGCAATTATATATGTGGGAAACGCGGCAACCAATTTGTGCACAGCAAGCTTCCACAAACAGTAATGTGATAATGACCAGATAATCTGTTTACAGTGATGTTGGTTGAGGGATAAATACTGGACAGGACACCGGGGAGAACTCCCCTGCTCCTCTTCAAAATAGTCCCATGGGATCTTTTACGTCCGCCAGAGAGGGCAAACGGGGCCTTGGTTTGACGTCTCATCCGAAAGAGGACACCTCTGAAAGTGCAGCACTCCCTCAGTACTACACTGGAGTTTCAGCCAGGATTATGCACCTAAGTCTCTGGAGTGGGACTTGAACCCACGACTTTCTGACTTAGAGGCGCGACTGCTACCATTAAGCCACGGGTGAACATTTGGTGCTTTTTGGTTCGTTCAATACATCACCTCAAATTACACCCGGCACCACACATGCCACCAGTACTTCACTCTAGCCTCAAAATGCTGCCTCCAAACACAGCCCAAATTTGTAAAAGCCAAGTACGTTAATCGTACCATTCGATGCTGTTCACAGTCCAAGTGTCATGTGTCGACTATGGCCTAACTGGAATCTTAGTGATATCATCTGTTGATTTCTTTCCCTTCACCACTGGTGGTCGTGCCTTCAGCAGCCAAGGCCTTAAGCTCTGGAATTCCCTCCTTAACCCTCTCCGCCTCTCCACCTCCCTCTCCTCCTTTTAAGACGCTCTTTAAAACCTACCTCTTGGTCACCTGTCCTAACATCTCTTTATGTGGCTTGGTGTCAAATTTTGGCTGATAATGCTCCTGTGAAGCGCCTTGGGATGTTTTACTACATTAAAGGCGCTATATAAATGCAAGTTGTTGTCCTGCTCAGTAATTCCTCCCCAAACTTTTCCCCTGATGATGTCATCAGCAGTCAAAACCGAATGTGTCGTGTATCATAATGTTTTGCTGTGGTTCCATTTTCTGTCAGGGGTCATGAGAGTGAGGACACAGGTCTTCGTAGTGTATGTATTGGTACTGAACTAGTAACCCAGAGGTCGTGAGTACAAATCCCACCAATGGCGAGTAGGAAAATCAAATTCAATAAATCTGATGAAGCTGCTGGCACCAGGAAAATAAACCATGCAAGCTGCTGGATTGTCATAAAAACACAACTGGTTCACTACTGTCCTTCAGGGAAAGAAATCTGCCGTCCTTACCCAGCCTGGGCCTACATGTGACTCCAGATCCACACTGCGCAGCTGACTCGATGCACTCAGGACAACTAGGAATGAGCAATAAATATTGCCTTGCTAGCCTCGCCCAGATTCCATGAACACATCGGCAAGAAGTCTCTCCTCTTCCTCTATTAATGAAGGAGCTCACCCAGAGTATTTTGACACATTAGGTTTTCCTTGAGCTCCCTCCACTTCTTGGTAGTTTTGCAATATTGCTGTAATAACCTGTTCGAGTTCGCAGGCCATTCACCCCCTCGAGCCTGTTCCACCATTCAGTCGGATCATGGCTGATCTGTACCTCAACTCCATTCACCCGCCTTTGCTCCATAATCCCTTGATGCCCTTACCCAACAAAAACCTAGCGATCTTGAAAACTCCAATTGACCACCAGCCTCCACAGCCTTTTGAGGGAGAGCAGTCCAGATTTCCACTACCCTTTGTGTGGAAAAAGTGCTTCCAGATTTCACTCCTAAATGGCCAAGCTTTAATTTTAAGATTATGGCCCCCTTGTTCTGAATCCCCACCAGAGGAAATAGTTTCTTTGTATCTACTCTATCGAATCCCTTTATCAATTTAAACACCTCAATCAGATCACCCATCAACCGTCTAAACTCAAGGGAAGACAAGCCAACTTTATGCAACCTGTCCTCATAATTTAGCCCGTAAAGCCTACCATTCTGGTGAATCTGCGCTGCACCCCCTCCAAGGCCAATATATGATTCCTGAGATGTGGTGCTAGAAACTGAAGGCAGTGCTCCAGATGGGGTCTGACCAAGGCTCTGTACAACTGAAGCAACCCTTCCTCCCCTTTGTATTCCAGCCCTCTTGAGATTAAGACCAAAATTCCATTAGCCGCCTTGATTCATTTTTCTACCTGTGCACTAGAATTTAGTGATTTGTGTACCTGGGCACTCAAATCCCTTTACTCCTCCACAGCACCTCGTCCTTTGCCAGTAAGAAAATATTCCGATTTTCCTTTCTCGGATCGAAAGTGGACGACCTCGCCCTATGTTTTGAGTAATGGCTACGCTCTGTGTTAATTATAAACAAAGCTGTTTTGCCTGCAACTCGAAACAGTTGTGGAGAGGGCTCATGCTGCTACTGATCTCTCCCCTTGAAAATGAAAGTGCTCACAGCAGGTCTCCCTGTGCTTTCCTGTTATTTGTCGATAGGAATGTCAGGATGTACTTCTTCACACAAAGGGTAATAGAAATATGGAACTCTTTTTCCCCCCCCACCGCCAAAAAAAAGTCAATTGAAAATTTCAAAACTGAGAGTGGTAGATTCTTGTTAGGCAAGGGTATTAAGGGTTACAGAACCAAAGTGGATAGATGGAGTTAAGATACAGGTCAGCCATGATCTAATTGAATGGTGGAACAGGCTCGAGGGGCTGAATGGCCTAAAGAGCAACCCCACCCCTGCAAAGCATCAGTGGGAGCATTGGATAAAAAAAAAAGTCTACAATTGTTAAAAGTGCATCAAACAGTTAAAATATTAAATGAACATCTTCTAGACTCATCCACCGATTGAGGATAAAATTAATTTGTGTAGTTGTCTAACTTGTGCAGTGATTTTATTCACCCCACCATTGGTGCCCGTCTCCACCCCTGCCTCAGCTCATCTGCTGCTGAAACACTCTCCCATGCCTTTGTTACCTCTAGACTATTCCAGTCCCCGATTTCCTTCGCCCCACCACTGGCGGCCGTGCCTTCAGCTGCCTAGACCCTAAGCTCTGGAATTCCCTCCCTAAACCTCGCCGCCTCGCTGTCTCTCTCACCTCCTTTAAGACGCCCCTTAAAGCCTGCCTCTTTGACCAAACTTTTGGTCACCTGTCCTAATATCTCTATGTGGCTTGGTGTCAATGTTGGTCTGCTAACGCTCGTGCGAAGAGCCTTGTGGCGTTTTACTGCATTACAGGCGCTATATAAATGCAAGCTGTTGTTATTACATTCAATATGCGAGAGAATTTTGAAGTCTGTTGGTGGAGATTCTTGATCTGTGAACGAGGCTAAAGATTAACAAATCTCTCATGCCAACCGTGGCTCAGGGGTTCTCTGTAAGCTGTGCTTTGTTCTGCGTGGCCTGTTTCTTTTAATGCGCGGTCCCTTTAAATTTCTGCGCATGCGCAGTATTTACAATGGATAGGCCGGGGAGTGGCCAGAGGGGACCTTTCCCATTACTGCGTGGCCGCGCAGCTTAGAGGGAACATTGATCAGGGGTAATGTTTCCTACATTACAACAGTGACTACACTTCAAAAGTACTCCATTGGCTGTAAAGTGCTTTGGGACGTCCTGAGGTCATGAAAGGCGCTATATAAATGCAAGTTCATTCTTTCTCTCATTTAAGGGGGTGGTGGGGGTGCGGAGAAACTGCAAACAATTCCTGATTTAATGCGCACACGAGAGGACATTGGGTGAGCACAAGGCCAGGCCTAACTGCAATGCTCTCCACAGTCGAATAGCCTGCCAACGCTCATGAACGAAGAGCAAGCACTTGGGTGAGTTTGCAGATGCCTGTTGACCCATACCCCTGTGTGTGTCGGTGACTCTATTAGGAAACTGGGGCGCAAGCTCCACCCCCACATCAAACTCGGCTCCGTGGTGCAAAGTACCAGGCACTGCACAATGGAGCAGCCAACTTGTATTTATATAGCGCCTTTAACATAGTAAAATGTCCCTAGGCATTTCACAGGTGCGTTATCAGACAAAATTTGACACCGAGCCAAAGAAGGAGCTATTAGGACAGGTGCTCAATCAAGACGTAGATTTTAAGAAACTTCTTGTTGGAGCGAGAGGCGGAGCAGTCTAGGGAGGGAATTCCAGAGTTTAGGGCCCCGGCAACTGAAACCAAGGCCGCCAATGGTGGAGCGAGTGGGGGATGCACAAGAGGCCAGAGTTGGAGGAGTACAGAATTCTTGGAGGGTTGTAGGGCAGGAAGGGGGGGGGGGTTACATAGATAGGGAGGGGCGAGGCCATGAAGGGATTTGAAAACGAGGATGAGGATTTTAAAATTGAGGCATTGCTGGACTGGGAGCCAATGCAGGCCAGCAAGCACGGGGTGATGGGTGAACACAAAGTAGTAGATGTGGAGCCGGGGGGGTGAAACACAGCTGAGAGCTTATCCCTTCCAGGCTAATTTCAGAACCAAAATGGTTTGTATGCATAAACCGCCCGGGTTTCCAAAGGTCGGACCTGACCTCCCAGGCCCTTCCCCTCCCAGGCCCTTCCCCTCCCAGGACCCTCCCCTACCCAGCTGCCCGGGATGGGATACCACCTACTGTGTATAATATAATTTATTTTTTTGTCCCATCTGTCCAAGCCCTGTGGGGTTCCAGCCTGAGACATGAGGGGTGGATGGAGATTATCAGTAAGGTTCTGAGTAAGGCCTCTTGGGAAGTAAGCCTTGCTTCCCTCTGCCGCTCCCCTCCCCCTCCCCCACAGTAATCTCAAGGTAATCCTCCTAACTGGAACAACAGAAAATGGGTTAAGGAGATCACTGCAAAGACTTTAACGAGGGACATGTTTCCAAGTCAGAGACAAGGTGATCGGCACCCTCTGCTATAGCTGATTAACAGCAGTCAATTTGGTTTACAGAGGACTCTAGCTTTGAAAAATTCTTTATTCTGTCCGTTCAATTTTCTCAATGTCAGCCGTGGCTCAGTGGGCTGCACGCTCATCTCTGAGTTGGTTTTACCTTCAACCAACATCACTAAGAAAATAGATTATGTGGTCATTACCACATTGCTGTTTGTGGAAGCTTGCTGTGCTGCCATATTTCCTGCATTACAACAGTGACTACATTTCAAAAAGTACTTCATTGGCTGTAAAGAGCCTTGGGACGTCCTGCGGTCATGAAAGGCGCAAGTTTTTCTTTTGCTGACACCTTGGAAGTTGAGGTTTATTACCTGCTGTCGTGCCAATAGGTGGGGATGATTAAGCTAGAGTCCAGCAGAGGAGACTGGCCTGTTCATGGACACCCAGAGTGCCCATGGAGTGTATTAGCGAAATATCTGCATGACCTCTAGCCTATTAAGCCAGGTCTCTGGAAAAAAGTAAAGATTCCTGAACGTTTGAGGTGAGGAACTATAAAAATATTCTATTTTTTTTCCTCATTGCCTCTCCTAGAATCTCCCAGGACATCTTCCGCCTCTTCGCTGAGCAGCCATGACAGGATGTCCACGGTCACCGCCTCCACCAGCTCTACGTCGGTCAACACGGACTGGTTGGACAACGAGCGCCCTATGAGCGTCGACTCCTCGCAGGATTGCCGCGGCCCCTTCGAGGCCCCAGCCCCCAGCGCCCACCCCCTGGAGACCCTGCCCCGAACAGAGGAGGACGTCGGAGTGGAGCTGGCTCCGCCCTTGCACGCACTTGAGGCTAACCAGGCGTGCAGCAACAATAACAACAACTCACCGGACCGGATGAGCTTGGACGTCAACTTCTGCCAGATCCCTTTGTCTCCCATAGCAACCAGGGCCATGGCCCCCAACCCCAAGCTGTCGTACGTAGACAGGGTCGTCATGGAAATAATTGAGACCGAGCGCATGTATGTGCAGGACTTGCGGAGCATCATTGAGGTGGGTGCCTAACCTTCTTTCACCACTTCCATCGATGGGACAAGGCCCTCCCAGTAGAATGCCAATGAGGTTGGATTTTAAAAAAAGCAAGAGAAAAAGATGAGATGAATCGGGAAATGGGGATGAAGTTGGCATTGACACCTTACTTTGAAAAGGAAAGTTTTCAGGGCTATGGGGATAGAACGGCGGAGTGGGACTAATTGGACAGCTCTTTTATCAAGCTGGCACAGACACAATGGGCCGAATGGCCTCCTTCTGTGCTGTAAGATTCTATGATACACCCTGCACCACCTGAGGATAGAAGGATCCCTTTAAGGAATAAAGGATGGGATAAAGACGGTAAAGAGAAAGGATCTTAGCTCCGAAAATCAAGAAGTAGAATCAGTTTAGGTGGAGCTAAGAAACAGCAAAGGGCAGAAAACATTGGTGGGAGTTGTTTATAGGCCCCCAAACAGTAGTTGTAATGTAGGGCAGAGTATAAATCAGGAAATTAGAGGCACATGCAACAAGGGTAATACAGTAATCATGGGGGACTTTAATCTACATATAGACTGGGCAAACCAAATTTGCAGTAATAGTGTGGAGGACGAATTCATGGAATGTTTGCAAGATAGTTTTCTAGATCAGTATGTTAAGGAACTAACTCGGGAACAGGCTATTTTAGATCTAGTATTGTGCAACGAGACAGGGTTAATTAATAACCCAGTAGTAAAGCGGCATTTAGAGAAGAGTGACCATAATATGATAGAATTTTATATTGAGTTTGAAAGTGACTTAGTTAAATCTGAAACTAGGGTCTTAAATCTAAACAAAGCAAACTATGTAGGTATGAGGGGCAAGTTGGCTAAGGTAGATTGGGAAACTACATTAAAAGGTATGACGGTAGACAAACAATGGCTAGCATTTACTGCAGTGACTATACTTCAAAAAAGTACTTAATTGGCCTGTAAAGCATTTTGAACGTTCTGGGGTTGTGAAAGGCTCTGTATAAATGCAAATCTGTCCTGCAAATGGCCCAAAGCTCCAGCTTGTGACTGCACTGGAAGGAGGGGGGAAGAATCATCTCCTGGTGGAGGTCAGCCAAAAGACTTACCACGTGGTAACTTGATGGTTTCGAAGAGGTATCTGCACCATTTTTTTTTTTTGCCTCCAAGTTTTTTTTTCTCCCAGCCCTTTCTGTGAAATAGCCAGCAGCCAGCTTCCAGTGCCTCACTCCGGTGGCCACGTGGTTCTAGATAGTGGACTATTCCACCACGGAGAGCATCAGAACCAAATCCTAATCTCGCAAAACCTTCACATGCTGCTTTCCACCCAGGTTCATTGGGCACTAACTAAGACCGAGGACTTTGGCTGGGTGTCCTTGGTCCCTCTTCCAACTACACTGGCACAGCACCGGGATTGAACCTGGGACATTACTGATCCCTATGGACTCAGTACTGGAGTGAGAAGTGATGATACCACATGAACCATGGTATCTGTACACTTCCCAGTTATGACTCATTGCCCTGTTTCATGCTGGAAATAATCAAATGAGTAGATATTTTGCAGAACAATCCTCTTCCCCTTTGCCTAACATCAGAGTGTTCTGCTCCAGTGGTTGGGGTCCACCAAGAAGACATAGTCTAGTGCGCTAATCTAACATATTGGTGCCAACACACATGATAGGAAAACGATCCCACTCAAACAAACACAGGACCATGATCACATGTGAAACACAAACCATCATTATTCTGCTGACGTGTGGCTGAGAGTCCCTTTAAGGCTAGTTGATGTTTAATGGTCACCGAGGTTAGTTCCTTGAAAGGTTATTTGCAATTCTGGCTGGAGATCAGAACCCAGATTTGTTTGCGGGAAGGTCAATTAAGAGCTTGTGGACATTGTGGCTCCAGTGCTTTCTGTTCCTGGAGAGTTTTCTGAGCACTCTCTGCATTAGACAGTGTGCGACACCGTAGTGTGACTGCCAAGAATTATAGACATAAATAAAGTTTCCATCATATTATAAGTGGGATTGTATGGACCAACGCTCTATAGAAAAAGTAATCACACTTGAGCCAGCACACTCAATCGTTGTGTCAATACACTTCTTGTGTAACACTCATAAGTCACCACCTCAAATTACATTCATTACTTCCATCACCAGTGATAGATCTGTAACCACCAGTACTTCACACTCTTGTGTAACGTAGTTTACAATTCTCTCTTCAGATACAGCCCAAGTTCTAACTGTACCGTTGGGAAGTTTTGCCACTTCAACTGGATGTAGTGAAAGAGTCCACCATTACACTTACTGAAATCCTAGGGAGATCGAGGCTGTATACACAATAACAGGAGTATCAATAAACCCCATCCCACATTAACTACAATCTCAGCACAGGGTTCCAATGCACCAAACCCCTTTCCATTCACTGCCACTGCTCAGAATCCCAAAATTCCTAGCCTCTTCCGAGCGGACCAAACCCTTTCCCATTAATTCTCATTGTGTCGATTCCCAATTGGAAAAAAACATTTTTCCATTTATTGCCATTGTAGATTCCCAATGGACTTAATCCCTTCCCATTTTTATCATTGTATAGGTTCCCAAAGGATCAAAGCCCTTCCCATTCTTGTATAGATTCCCAAAGGATCAAAGCCCTTCCCATTCTTGTATAGATTCCCAATGAACCAAACCACTTCCCAGTCTTATCATTGTATAGATTTCCAATGGACCAAACCCCTTCCCATTCTTATTGTATGGACTCCCAGTGGACCAAATCCCTTCTCATTTTTCCCCAAGTCTGGAAAGACAAAATATATAATTGTCCAGCTAGGTACTTCTCACTTCACTGGACCTGGTACAAGCATTTCACACACCTATTATTAAACTTTAGTTCAACTCCACACTGCCAGTTCTTGTTTGCCTCTGTCAGGGGCACTATCTTGGAACGAAGCAAGTTGGGGAAGCTGTAACTATATTATCTTTCTGTGGCTGACTCGATCTGTGTAACTGTAAAGAAAGAACTTGCATTTACACAGCACCTTTCATGACCTCAGGAAGTCTCGTGCTCTTTACAGCCAATGAAGTACATTTGAAGTGTAATGTAGGAAATACAGCAGCCAATTTGAGGTCCCACAAACAGCAATGAGATAATGACCAGATAATCTGTTGTTGATGTTAGTTGAGGAATTATTTATTGGCCAGGACATCAGGGAGAACTACCCTGCTCTTCCTCGAAATAGTGCCATGGGATCTATTACATCCACCTGATGGCGCAGACAGGGCCTCGCTTTAACATCTCATCCGAAAGATGGCACCTCCGACAGTGCAGCACTCCCTCAGTACTGCACTGGAATGTCAGCCTGGATTATGTGCTCAAGTCTCTGGAGTGGGACTTGAACCCACAACCTTCTGATTCAGAGACGAGAGTGCTACCGTGGCTAACAACTATAAAGCATCACAAGTACCTGACTCAGGCTTGCTTCCTGCTTAAGTTTGAGCCAGACTGTGGGCTCTCTGGAAATGTCTAAAATATATACTAGATGCCCAAAAGTCCACGTTAAAGCAGGAATCCATTTTTCTCGTCTTTCTTTGCTTCTGTGTTACATGATATGTGGGATCAGTTATTGTAATGATGGTTTTCAGAATGCCCTTTGCCCTTCAGACAAGGCAGAACCCTAACCTGACCTTTGGCATCAAGGCCAGCAGGCTCTTTTAACTTTGCATCTGATTCTTCAAACATTGTGCAAATGCTTGAGTACGGTGGCATTTATTGTATTGTGTTAAGGTCATTAGTTTGCATCTGAGAGACAGCCTAGCAAAGATTGGATTGGGGCTGCCCTTTGGACCTTGTTTAAACAAAGACCTCATTATATTGAGTACGATACAGCATGTGGAGCAGGAATGCACCTTGGAGAGGGATTTACCAGAATTACACAAAGGATGCGGTTCAGTTATGTGGGGAGTCTGGAGAAGCTGGGATTGTTCTCTTTAGAGAGAGTAAGTTAAGGGAAGTTTTAATAGAGGTGTTCAAAATGATGAGGGGTTTTGATAGAGTAGATAGGGAGAAACTGTTTCCACTGGCAGGAGGGTCGGTAACCAGAGGACACAGATTTAAGGTCATTGGAAAAGAACCAGAGGGAAGATGAGAATTTTTTTTTGTGCAATGAGTTGTTATGATCTGGAATGGACAGCCTGAAAGGGTGGTGGAAGCAGATTCAGTAGTAACTTTCAAAAAGGGAATTGGAATTAAACGTGAAAAGCAAAAATTTAAAGGGCTATGGGGAAAGAGCGGGGAGAGTGTGACTAATTGGACAGCTCTTTCTAAGAGCTGGCACAGGCATGATGGGCCAAATGGCGGCCTCCTGTGCTGTGTCATTCTATGAATGCCCCTGAGTTACTCTGCATTCACCAGCAGGGCTCTGCTCCATCAGCCTCCCTTGACTGTTGTGTTCCGCTTCGAATTTCCCTTTTCTCCCCTGAAGCCCACAGGTCAACCTAAAAAACTAGCAAAAGTTGACTGACAGCTGCAAACTGCTGAAAAAGCTCCAAGAAAATAACCTGGTGACTCAAAAACATCCCTGAATATGATATATTATAATGAACATGAACTGCGGTACAGCCATGTCGTAACTCGAGGTGCAGGAGTAACCAACTTGTATAGTGGAAAACTGTGGCAATAATTTAGAAAAACGTCCCTCATATCTTCCAGAAAAATTGTGGTATATCGTGGTTATTCTCACTTGCTAAATCTGATGGTGAAACTGTTTTAAAATTGAATATACAGTTGTTACAGTGACACGGAGACAAGTTCCTCTTCACCTCACCCACGCCCTAGTCACTCTTCTCCTCTGTTGTCCCTCTCCAGTTCACAATCACTCACTCTCCAATTCACTCCTCACTCACTCTCCAATTCACTCCTCACTCACTCTCCAATTCAGTGTCCTAGGTTCACCCGTCAGCTAATTGTACCGACCCTATTGTCACTCCTGCACTCCCAGCAGACCAGAGGTCGAAACTTGAATCTTCCTAGTTCATATGGCCCAGTACCACTCTGGATTGTGCATTTACTCAGTGACCATCCCAGGCCCTGCTAACTAGGCAGATTGTATTACTGATGTCCCAGGTTCCTTTATTGTTCAGTAACCAGTTAATCAAGGAGCTCCAGTACTGGGTGCTGTACTCTGAGTCGTGCTGATGGTGGTGAAGTTTACCCACAGTCCTCAGCAAGTGTGAAACCACTTTATTATATCTGGCACTATAAACTATAGAAGGGTTTCACTCTGAGTGAATTGAGGAGAGAGGAGTGAATCTACTGAGCAGTATGAGTAAGATCTCCTCCATTCGGACCAAAATGGCTCTCAACCTTTAGCAGTGATTGGTGCACTGCATCAATATTGGGCCATCTGTGGTGTTGACAATAGTTTGTCAGCTCTGAAACACTTAATGAACCTTTTGAGAATCTTGTTAAAGAAATGAAAGGCATGTATTTATATAGCAGCTTAGGGTGTTCCAAAGCGCTTCACGCAGTCAATGAAGTACTTTTGAAATGCAGTCACTTGTTGTAATGTGAAACACAGCAGGTCATTTGTGCACAGCAAGATCCCACAAACAGCATTGTCATAATGACTAGATAATCTACTTTTAGGCGTTGGTTATAGGAATAGTGACCATGATACCAGGGAGAACTCCCCTGCTTTTCTTCAAATTAGTGCCTTGGGATCTTTCACGTCCACCTGAGAGGGCAGATGGGGCCTCAGTTTAACATCTCAGCTGAAAGACGGTGCAAAGCTCTCAGTACAGTACTACACTGGAGTCTCAGCCTGGATTATGTGCTCAAGACTCTGGAGTGGGGCTTGAACTGATGACCTTCTGACTCCGTGGCGAGAGTGCTACCAACTGAGCCACGGCTGACTTGAGTGAGGTACAGCAATCAATCGGGAGTCAAAGATTGGAACAAAAGAAAGTCAGCGTATTGAGAGGTGCAGGAACAAGAGCAACAAATTCTACTTCTATTAACCGCGGACTCTAATCTTTGTTCCACTGTGGCGACCCACAGGCATTCGCAAAGACACAAACACAATGCGATTGATTTAAGGGGGGGGGAAATTGTCGGCACCTACAGAACACTGCGACGAGTAGCAGCCATTGGGGTGGGGGCTGAGGGGCGGGAAGCTGTCTGTGGTCGGAGTGAATTCTGAACTGTCAGACTGCTCCAGCCATCAGTGTTTAAACATTAACACAACTCAGCGAGCTGGTGCTCTGAGAGACACAAATCAGCGGTGAAGCCTGAGGCCTGGTAACCCCCTCATGCACCAGTACCTTTCCTGTACCTTGGAGGTCTTCAAAGGAAACATTGCCTAATCTTCAGTTTTTGCAGATTATTTAAATAACAAGTGATTTTTTTTCTAGGTTTATTTTGAGGTTCTGTTTCTTCCTGTGATGAATTGCATACCTATTGAAGTAATTCAAGCTATTCCAAACCTGAACTGGGCCTCAATTTGACAAAATCTGCACTAGGCCTGTTGCTTAACGCCCCCGCCCACCCCCCCCCCCCCCCAACTCCCCACAATTAAAGATGGAGGAGAGTGAAAGGATTGGGTAGTGCACCAGGCTAGATTAGCATTGCCAACTCTCCAAGATTGTCCTGTAGTCTTCAGGAATTAAAAATTGATCTCCTGGACACTGCTTCCAGCAACTCTGGAGAAAAATCATAGGCACCTTGAAAAGATGTGAGTTTCTTTTTCCATTTACTTTGAACACTTTTTTTTAATGAGTTATTATATAACTATTGGAGATGGGGAGGGGGTGGGAAAGGTTGTTAAACTGACAGTCAAGAATCATCTAATTGGGTAACAAAGAGTCTGTTTGCTTTCTAAATGACCATGGAAAGAAAAAAAAGAAAGACTTGCATTTATAAAGCGCCTTTCATGACTACCGGACGTCAAAGCGCTTTACAGTCAATGAAGTACTTTTTGAAGTGGAGTTGCTGTTGTAATATGGGAAACATGACAGCCAATTTTCGCACAGCAAAGTCCCACAAACAGCAATGTGATAATAACCAGATAATCTGTTTTAGATGTTGGTTGAGGGATAAATATTGGCCAGGATACCGGGGATAACTCCCCTACTCTTCAAAATAGTGCCGTGGGATCTTTTACGTCCACCTGAGAGAGCAGAGGAAGGTGGTACTGTGGGGATGAACGTGTCGGGCAAACAATGGCAGGAACGTTGGGGGTGGGCGGTTGGAGGCGAGAGGGTCATTGTGATGATACCTCCAGCAATACGTCCATCCAGAGATGTCAGCCCTAGGTCACCGATGGGATATGAGCCCAGGCTGAACAGATGAAAGTCTCCTTTGTCTGTTTGCTGCAGGAATTTTGTATGAATTGAGATTGAGCGGTCTCGATGCAGCTCTTGATGAGTGTTGGCTCACGACACGATACCGTCCTTCATTTGACGCTGAAGTATAAAACGTCCAATGAGGCGAAGTTCATGTACGAATACTTGGGGGTTGATTTTGATTCCTCACATCTGCGGGAGTTAATGGGGCGGGAGTGGCCTCGAATTGAGGTCGGAGGTCTTGCCACACCCATTAACACCGGCGATACACCCGCCGCCATTTTGAAAGGGACCTCCTGTCGGCTGTTCAAAGCGGCCGCCTGTTTCAGGCGATAGGCCCCTTTTAATATGGAAATCAGGGTCCTGTGAAGTAAATAGGACCCTAATCGCTATTTTAGGTATGAACTGCTCAGAGCCTACGCAGTGTTCACACCAACCAGTCCCACGGTCGATAGAACCGTAGAGGCCCGGCAAAGGTAAGTATCGAATCATTTTTGTGGGCCCTGGAGGAGCAGGAGTAAATCATCTGGGCCACTGCCACCTCGGGACCCCTACCCTCTGTGATCGCAATCCCCCCAACAATTTATCTTGCTGGCGGCAATCCTGGCCTGATTTTTAGGCCTCAATTAGGCAAGCTGCGTCGGGAGGCTGTTTTGCGGCCTGCAGCTTGCCTGGTGAATTCAAACGGGGTCAGGGCCTCCAAATCATGGAGGCCTCCTCGCTGCCAGAATGGGTGGCCGGCCAACGTGCTCCCTTAGTGTTCATTGTGCGATGTCCATGTGTGCATTATTGTTATGCAGATGTTACCAATGGCAGCTCTGTGGGCCTCCTGCGCAGCCGGCTTTTCAATGGTAAAAACAGCACATCCCTAAAGGGGCCGCGCACCCAAAAAAATGATCGGAAACATTGGATGTTACCTGTTTGTTTATAAATGAGTTACTTCCTGTGTTTTTTTTTAAAACAGTCACAGGAACAAATGAAGCGTCTGTATGTGAACTTCACAGGTTTGGAGGTCCTCTCCCTAAATTGGAAATTTCGCTCAGAGAGGCCCTAAGAATGGCCGGATAAAAAGGGCTGATGCTAATGGGCGTGCTCTTCTGCAATTGTGCTAAAGGAACAGGAGCTATATTCGGCAGCTCTCTGTGTAACGCTTGAAGCTGACGTTGGTTGCTTGCAGGGGAAAGTGCTCACTCCCCAGGAGACAACATCCCTTGCCCATGATGAGCAGAAGGTGCCAGCCGCAGCTCAGTGGGCAGCGCGCTCCCATCTCTCAGTCAGAAGTTCATGGGTTCAAGTCCCACTCCAGGGACTTGAGCACAGAATCTAGGCTGACACTCCCAGTGCGGTACTGAAGGAGCGCTGCACTGTCGGAGGTGCCGTCTTTCGGATGAGACGTTAAACTGAGGCCTCGTCGGCCCTCTCGGGTTAAAGACCCGATGGCAGTATTGGACGAACAGCAGGGGAGTTCTCCCCGGTGTCCTGGCCAATATGTGTCCCTCAACCAACATCACTGAAACCAGATTATCTGGTCATTATCGCATTGCTGTTTGTGGGACCTTGCTGTGCACAAATTGGCTTCTGCGTTTCCTACATTACAACAGAAACTACACTTCAAAAGCACTTCATTGGCTGTAAAGTGCTTTGGGACATCCTGAAATCGTGAAACGTGCTGTATAAATGCAAATTCTTCCCTTTCCTGGACACAGCGATCTTCTGATGCTGTGCTGGTGGGCACCAGGTGTGCCGATCACTGATTTTCTGACTAGCGGGTACTATATGTGCCCTGAAACCCGTTGTCCACTTCAGTGAGAAGGCTGGCGTGCCTCCAGCAAATCAGATATCCAGGTCCCTTCGAGGGAATCCGGGTCAGAGGAACTGTAGCGAGACTAGAGAAGTTGGGATTGCTCTCTTTAAAGCTGTGAAGTTTAAGGGGAGATTTAACAGAGGTGTTCAAAATTATGAGGGGTTTTGATAGAGTAGATAGGGAGAAACTGTCTCCACTGTAAGGAGGGTCGATAACCAGAGGACACAGATTAAAGGTAATTGGCAAAAGAACCAGGGGTGGGGGGGGGGAGATGAGAATTTTTTTACGCAGGGAGTTGTTATGATTTGGAACACATTGCCTGAAAGGGCGGTGGAAGCAGATTCAATGGTAACTTTTGAAAGGGAATTGGATAAATACTTGGAAAAGGATAAATTTGCAGGGCTTTGGGGAAAGAACAATGGAGTGGGACTAATTGGACAGCTCTTTCAAAGAGCTGACACAGGCACAATGGGCCAAATGGCCAACTTCTGTGCTGTAAGATTCTGTGAACTTGCTCGGTAATGAGTGGGGGGTCCAAGGAAGGGGATTAGTAAAATAGCACCTGACAGATCAGCCGGAGACAGGAAGCAGGGGCGTCGGCATGTGGGCACAGACCTGAGATTGCCACAGGAATCCGGCCTACGCTCTTAACATGGGGCTCCAGATTGAGAGATCCTCCCATTGGCTCCAGATTGAGAGATTCTCCCATTGGCTCCAGATTGAGAGATCCTCCCATTGGCTCCAGATTGAGAGATCCTCTCATTGGCTCCAGATTGAGAGATTCTCCCATTGGCTCCAGATTGAGAGATCCTCCCATTGGCTCCAGATTGAGGCGATTGTGGGTTTGGGCATCTAGCTAACAAAATCGCTCAAGTGCACAGCGACCATCCCATTGAGAAGCTGGCCAAGTCTCTCAGGAACTCAGACACATTAATAAGGCAGCAATTTGGAAGTGACTCTCCTAGGGGCTCGGAGATGCAGTTTGCTCGCCACTTATTGCTTCGGTATGACTGGGAGTTAAAGACTCTCGCTCTCTCACACTCTTACTTTCTCGCTCTCTCACACTCTTGCTTTCTCGTTCTCTCACACTCACTCACACACACACTGTCCGCTGCTCTTCCTTCACCCCCATCTCCTATTTCCTCCCATCCTCTGCTGATGACACTGACTCATGCTGGATGACAGCTCCACAGGTGACATAAGAACATAACATAAGAAGTAGGAGCAGGAGTAGGCCATACGGCCCCTTGGGCCTGCTCCGCCATTCAATACGATCATGGCTGATCCGAATCTAGACTCACGTCCACTTCCCTGCCCTCTCCCCATAACCCCAATTCCCTTATCTCCTAGGAAACTGTCTATCTCCGTTTTAAATTTATTTAATGTTGCAACTTCCACAGCTCTCTGGGGTAGCAAATTCCATAGATTTACTACCCTCTGAGTGAAGAAGTTTCTCCTCATCTCAGTTTTGAAAGGGCAGCCCCTTATTCTAAGATTATGCCCCCTAGTTCTAGTCTCACCCATCAGTGGAAACATCCTCACCGCATCCACCCGTTCAAGCCCCCTCACAATCTTATATGTTTCGATAAGATCGCCCCTCATTCTTCTGAACTCCAATGAGTAGAGGCCCAACCTACTCGACCTTTCCTCAGAAGTCAACCCCCTCATCTCCGGAATCAACCGAGTGAACCTTCTTTGAACTGCCTCGAGAGCAAGTATATCTTTTCTTAAATATGGAAACCAAAACTGTACGCAGTATTCCAGGTGTGGCCTCACCAATACCCTGTATAACTGCAGCAAGACTTCCCTGCTTTTATACTCCATCCCCCTTGCAATAAAAGCCAAGATTCCATTGGCCTTCCTGATCACCTGCTGCACCTGCATACTAACTTTTTGTGTTTCATGCACCAGGACCCCCAGATCCCTTTGTACTGTAGCACTTTGCAGTTTCTCTCCATTTAGATAATAACTTGCTCTTTGATTTTTTCTGCCAAAGTGCATAACCTCACACTTTCCAATATTATATTCCATCTGCCAAATCTCTGCCCACTCACTTAGCCTGTCTATGTCCTTTTGCAGGTTTTTTATGTCCTCCTCACTCACTGCTTTCCCTCCCATCTTTGTATCGTCGGCAAACTTGGATATGTTGCACTCGGTCCCTTCCTCCAAATCGTTAATATAGATTGTAAAGGGCGTCCCAGCACTGACCCCTGCGGGACACCACTAGTTACTGATTGCCAGCCCGAGAACGAACCATTTATCCCAACTCTTTGTTTTCTGTTAGATAGCCAATCTTCCACCCATGCCAGTATATTACCCCCAATCCTGTGATTTTTAATCTTGATCAGTAATCTTTTGTGTGGAACCTTGTCAAATGCCTTTTGGAAGTCCAAATACACTACATCCACTGGTTCCCCTTTATCCACCCTGTATGTTACGTCCTCAAAGAATTCGAGCAAATTTGTCAAACATGACTTCCCCTTCATAAAACCATGCTGACTCTGTCCTATTAAATTATGTTTATCCAAATGCTCTGTTACTGTTTCCTTAATAATGGACTCCAACATTTTGCCAACCACGGATGTTAGGCTAACTGGTCTATAGTTTACAGCTTTTTGTCTACTTCGCTTCTTAAATAAGGGTGTGTTGAGATACCGCGGCAAACGTGGGAGTCGAGACCAGAGTTGATGGAACACAACTGCTTTAATTTACATCATGGCAAAAAGAGAGCTTGAAAAGCTCGCGCAACCACTTAAATACTCCCCAGACAGGAAGTGCTCCCGGCAGCCTGTCCCTGCGGGAAACAAGTTGCCAGAGGAAAGGGCCCCCGGCTGGGGGCGGCTGCTGCCGGCAGGGCGGCTGCTGCCGGCAGTGCGCCTGCGTAAACTGTCCGTGCCGCCGTGAGCGGATTATGTCCAATGGTGGCGTGTCGCCACAGGGCTCCCCCCAGAATCCGCTTAGGAGGAGTGGACGGGTCGTGACGGTGGTCTAATGGTTCTGCCGGAGCGGCTCTGAGTGGCCGCCGGTCTAGTTGGTGGGGCCGGGTGGTTCGCCGCCGGCTTGCTGGCGGGACGGCCTCTAGTTGGAGGTCGGGCCACGGGGACCTGTTCCCCTGGTTCTGTGTGTGCTGGTTTGAGCCGGTCGATGGAGACTGTGTCGACCCTGTTGCCGAGTCGCAGCTTGAAGACCTTGTCCCCGGTTTGTAGTACCTCGTACGGTCCGTCGTACGGGGGTCGCAGGGGTCCGCGGTGGGCGTCGTGTCGCACGAAGACGAAGCGTGCCTGCTGTAAGTTTGGCGGGACGTGAGGTGCGAGTTCGCCGTGTCGGTTGACCGGAAGTGGGGCGAACTGTTGAGCGGAAGAGAAAGAGTTGAGCCGCTGCTGTTCGGCCGACCAAGGCGTGGTAGCCTCCGGGAGGAATTCGCCTGGTACGCGCAGCGGTTGTCCGTAGACTAACTCCGCTGCCAAGGACTGGAGGTCTTCCTTGACCGCGGTGCGTAGGCCTAGTAGCACCCACGGTAGGCGGTCAGTCCAGGTACTGTCCTGCAGGCCGGCGCGGAGTGAGGCCTCGAGTGACCTGTGGAAGTGTTCACACAGCCCATTGGCCTGCGGGTGGTACGCCGTGGTTCGGTGGAGCATCACCCCGAGGTTGCGTGCTGTGGCCGTCCAGAGTTCGGAGGTGAACTGGGCGCCTCTGTCGGAGGTTATGTCGGCTGGTACGCCGAACCTTGCGACCCAGGTGTTAACGAACGCCCTGGCGATGTCGGCTGTGGTGGTGGAGGTCAGTGGCACTGCCTCAGGCCAGCGTGTGTAGCGGTCGACCATCGTGAGGAGATAAGTTTGGCCTTGCGATGGCGGCAGAGGACCAATGATGTCGACGTGTACGTGGTCGAAGCGGCGGCTGGGTACCTCGAAGTCTCCCAAGGGTGCTTTTGTGTGCAGCTGTACCTTAGCCCGTTGGCAGGCGAGGCAGGAGGTGGCCCAAGTCCGAACATCTTTGCTGAGGCCGCGCCAGACGAAGCGCTGGGAGAGGAGTTTGACGGATGCGCGGGAACCCGGATGGGAGAGCCCGTGTAGCGCGTCGAAGATGCGGCGGCGCCAGGTTGCAGGGACGACCGGCCTGGGTTGGCCGAGGGAGAAGTCGCAAGTGACTGCCGTGGCTTCGGGCCCGTGCGCGACCTTGGCTAGGCGTAGCCCTGGCAGGCTGGTAGCCGCCGAGAGGAGGTCTGGGTCCATGAGCTGGGCCACTGCTAGTTGCGCGTAGTCGACCGCGAGGTGATTCGCGCAGATGGCGGGACGGGAAAGGCAGTCGGCAACAACGTTGTCTCTACCGGAGACGTGCTGGATGTCCGTAGTAAACTCTGACACGGCCGCGAGCTGGCGTTGCTGCCTGGCGGACCAGGGTTCGGTGTGCTTGGCCATCGCGTATGTGAGCGGCTTGTGGTCCACGTACGCGGTAAAGGGGCGGCCCTCCAGGAGGAACCTGAAATGGCGGACCGACAGGTGGAGCGCGAGGAGCTTGCGGTCGAAAGTAGAGTATTTGACCTCCGGGGGGCGCAGTTGGCGGCTGTAGAAGGCAAGTGGCTGCCACGCGCCATTGACCCACTGCTCGAACACGGCTCCGACCGCGTGGTCGGAGGCGTCGGTGGTGAGCGCGACCCGGGCATCGGCCCTCGGATGCGCGAGCAGGGTGGCGTCGGCGAGCGCGTTTTTGGTGGCGTCGAAGGCGGCTGACGTGTCAGTGGTCCAGGCTACGGCCATCTTGCCGGATTTACCTCAGAGGGAGTCGTATAGGGGCTTCATGAGGGCTGCAGCTCTGGGGATGAACCTGTTGTAGAAGTTCACCATCCCGAGGAACTCCTGGAGGCCCTTGATGGTTTTGGGGCGGGGGAATTGCTGGACGGCCTGCACCTTGTTGGGCAGGGGGACGGCCCCAGCAGGGGTGATGTGGTGACCGAGAAAATCGATCTCGGCTAGGCCGAATTGGCACTTCGCCGGGCTGAGGATGAGCCCGTGTTGGGCTAGGCGCCCGAACAGGATGCGAATGTGTTCGAGGTGTTCCTGTTTGGAGGAGCTGGCCACGAGAATGTCGTCTAGATAGACGAATAGGAAGTTCAGGTCCCGGAGGACTGAGTCCATAAGGTGCTGGAAAGCCTGGGCTGCATTCTTGAGGCCGAAGGGCATCCTCAGGAACTCGAACAGGCCGAATGGGGTGATGACGGCCATTTTGGGGATGTCCGCGGGGTGTACGGGGACTTGGTGGTAACCGCGCACCAGGTCGACCTTGGAAAAGACGGTTCGTCCGGCCAGTCGGGCCGAGAAGTCCTGGATGTGCGGCACCGGGTATCGGTCGGGGGTGGTGGCGTCGTTGAGGCGGCGGTAGTCCCTGCAGGGGCGCCAGCCTCCGCCGGGCTTGGGGGCGATGTGGAGGGGCGAGGCCCAAGGGCTGCTGGAGCGGCGGATGATGCCGAGTTGCTCCATGGTGGTGAACTCGGCCCGCGCGATTTCCAGCTTGGCCGAGTTGAGTCTGCGGGTGTGGGCAGAAACCGGGGGGGCCGGTGGTGGGGATATAGTGCTCCACACCGTGTTTGGCGGCTTTGGCCGAAAAGGTCGGGTTAGTGAGGGCGGGAAACTCGGCTAGAAGTGCCGAGTAGTCGTCCGTGGCTCTGGCGAGGCAGTAGGTCGTCAGGCCAGCCAAACGGGCCGGGGTGAATGCGCCAGGGATGGGGGCCATAGTATTGATGTCGACGAGGCGGTTCCTCGGAATGTCGATGAGGAGGCCGTGGGCGCGTAGGAAGTCGGCGCCGATGAGTGGGCGGAGGACCCTGGCTGTGAGGAACTCCCAGCGGTAGCGGCGGCCTGCGAGGTCGAGCGTGACCATGCGGGTGCCGTATGTGCAGATGTCAGAGCCATTGGCTGCGGCCAGCGTGATAGCCCGTGCGCCGCGTTGGATTTCGAGGGTGGAAGCGGGGTGATGCTGTGCTGGGCCCTTGTGTCGCACAGAAATCGGCGGTTGGTGCTGTCGTCGGTGACGTACAGTAGAGGCCCCTTTTGCCCCGCGGCCATCGTGGGGGCCGGTGCGGGGGGGTGGTTTGAAAGTGCACGGTGGCGTGCAGCGTTGGGCCATAGTGCCAAAACGGGTGTGGTAGTAGCAGTGACCCGGAGTGGAAGGGCGGTCGGGCCTAGTGGGCCGGGGAGACCGCGTGGTTGTTGCCATGAGGTCGGGCGTGACGTCGTGGGCGTTCTGCGCAGAGAGCAGCCGGTCGGCCTTTTCGGCTATCTCATTCAGGTCCGTGGAGCCAGACTCCACAATGAGCGGGCGGATGCTGGCGGGGAGCTGCCGAATGAAAAGCGTGCGAAAGAGGGCGCTGGGGTTTTTGCCGTCCGAGAGGGACAGCATGTGGGAAAGCAGATCCGACGGTGAAGCGTCACCAAGGTCGAGGAGTTGGCAGTTGCGCTGGTAAGAGGACGCTTGAAATTTTTTAAGGAGCGCGGCCTTCAGATGTTCGTACTTGCCTTCCCGTGGTGGATCCTGCAGCGCTGCCCAAACCTTGGGGACTGTGGCGTAGGTGAGAGAGGCGACGAGGTAGTCGTACTTCGTGGCGTCGACTGTAATGTTTTTCAGCCGGAATCTGGACTCGGCTTGAACGAACCAGGCCTCGGCCAGGTTCTCCCAAAAGTCCGGTAGTTTAACCATGACTGCGTTTGTATCCGCCATGCTAGCTTAGGATTCGTCCTGAGCGTCGGGGTCACCAGTGTTGAGATACCGCGGCAAACGTGGGAGTCGAGACCAGAGTTGGTGAAACACAACTGCTTTAATCAACCTCATAGCAAAGAGAAACTGGGAAAGCCCGCGCAACCACTTAAATACTCCCCAGACAGGAAGTGCTCCCGGCAGCCTGTCCCTGCGGGAAAAAGTTGCTGGAGGAAAGGGCCCCCGGCTGGGGGCGTCTGCTTAAACTGTCCGTGCTGCCATGAGCGGATTATGTCCAGTGGTGGCGTGTCGCCACACCTTCAAGCATTGGTTGACAGGCGGTCTGTTCTCATTCTCTCTCTCTCTATCTGCTTCACACTCTCGCTCTCTTTCTCACTCTCCAGCTCTCATTTTCTTTCTCTTTTCCCTCATTTTATTATTTCTCTTCTCTCCTATTTCTCTCTTTTCCTTTGTTCTCTCCTCTCTTTCTCCCTCTCTTTCTCTTTTCTCTCTTTTGCTCTCTCTATTACACTTTATATCAGAAAGGGAATGTGGTGATTATTCCTTGATTAGTAAAAGTATTGTGATTCGTTGTTTGTTAACTGCCTTGGGATATGTGTTGTAATCTCATTGGTAGTTGATGATCACATGATGTGTTGTGGCTACCTTAAATTCAGTCCTTTTCTAGCTTTAGTTGGGACTGGATGTAGAAAGATATGCTGCCGATTTTAAAGTTAATAAAGCCTAACTTTGGAAGGCAAATCTATTCTTTATTTCAATTTATTAACTTTATGTTAGAATGGAGCGATATCTTCAACCAGAACGATTCAAGGCTGACCCCAATTCTGCTGGAGTGGATGATAAATGGAAACATTGGTATTGTACATTTAAAAACTTTTTGGGCGTGTTGGATCAAGAGGCTCTAAATAAGCTGAATATGCTGATCAACTACATTGACCCGGATGTATATAAATATATTTTGCACTGTAAAACTTATGAAGAGGCTACTTCTACATTGGAAAAGATTTTTGTTAAACCAAAGAATGAGGTATTTGCACGTCATCTTCTATCTGCCCGTAGGCAGCAGGTGGGAGAATCTTTGGATACTTATTTACAAGCACTTCGGTGCCTTAGTGTTGACTGTAATTATAGGGCTGTGACGGCTGAAGAATATAAGGACGAATCGGTACGGGATGCTTTTATTAATGGATTACTGTCTAGATCAATTCGTCAGCGGTTGTTAGAAAATAAGACTCTGGATCTTAAAAGTGCTTTTGAGCAAGCTTCTACATTGGATATGGCTCAGAGAAGTTCGGATTCTTATGCTCTTTTTAATCGGCCTGCGACTATGGTTTCGGCAGTTTCGGATGAAAAGGAACTATGTGGACTTAATGGGAGTGGTTTACTAGATTTTGAAACAGTTTCTACTTCGGCGGCCGTTGCCTCTAGGATTCAGAAGTGTTATTTTTGTGGGAATATCCGGCACCCTCGTCTGAAGTGTCCTGCTCGGGAGGCTGTGTGTAGTAAATGCGGCAAGAGAGGTCATTATGCACGTGTGTGCAAATCATCAGGTTCAATTACCTTCCCTTCTCCTGGTGTGGGAGGGTCTTCCTCCACTACCTCTTCTGTGACTATTCAGCCTTTAGATAGGGCGTTTATTGCATCAATTTCTGCTGCATTTGCTCATGGCCTAAACAAAGCTATAGTTACGGCTCAAGTTAATGGGTTGGAAGTGAAGGCCCTTATAGATACGGGCAGTACTGAGAGTTTTATAAGTCTTCAGTTTGCGAAGGAGAAGCATTTGAAAATTTCGCCTGTTACGTATCAGGTGTGTATGGCTCAGACGACCCTTATTTCACAAATAGCTGGTTGTTGCTTTGTGAAAATGGTTCTTCTAGGTAATACGTATACTGATATACGCCTATCTGTTTTGCCTAATCTCTGTGTGGATATTTTGATTGGACATGATGTGCTTCAGTTACATGAGTCTCTTAGTCTTTCATTTGGAGGGACTAAGCCACCTTTATCTATTTGTAGATTAACCTCTTTATCTATTCCTCCATTATCACTTTTTTCCAATTTGATGTCGGATTGTAAGCCAATTGCTACCAAGTCAAGAAGATATAGTAGTCAGGATAGAGAATTTATTAATTCTGAAGTTCAACGTCTCTTATTGGAAGGAATCATTGAACCTAGTTGTTCGCCTTGGTGAGCACAGGTAGTTGTCACGACTAATGAGAGACACAAGAAACGAATGGTGATAGACTATTCCCAAACTATTAATAGGTATACTCAATTAGATGCGTACCCTTTGCCTAAGATTGATGAGCTTATCAATAAAGTATCTCAGTATAAAGTTTTTAGCACTATTGATTTAAAGAGTGCTTATCATCAGATTCCTATTGTTAAGAAGGATCAACCATATACGGCCTTTGAGGCTGGTGGAACGCTGTATCAGTTTTGCCGAATACCATTTGGTGTTACTAATGGTGTTGCTTGTTTTCAACGGGCAATGGATGCTTTTATAAGTGATAACTTCCTTTCTGACACCTTTTCATACTTAGATGACATCACAGTGTGTGGCAAATCAAGGGTGGAGCATGATTCTAATTTAAAAAGATTCCTTCAAGCTGCGGAAAAAGTTGGTTTAACTTTTAACAAAGAGAAATGTGTCTTTTCGACTACTGAGGTAAATCTATTGGGGTATATTATTTCGGGAAATAAGATTAAACCAGATCCAGAACGTCTGCGACCATTGATCGATTTACCTTGTCCTACTAATTCTAAGGCTTTGCAACGAGTTGTTGGACTGTTTTCTTATTATTCTAATTGGATTGCAAATTTTTCACGGAAGATCCGGCCTCTTATTCGGGTTACGACATATCCTCTATCATGGGAGGCCAGGACATGTTTTGAGAATTTTAAAAAGGATATTTTAGGAGCAGTTGTGCATTCCATTGATGAGCAGGTTCCCTTTGTGATTGAGACGGATGCTTCGGATTTTGCAATTGGGGCTACTTTGAACCAAAATGGAAGACCTGTGGCCTTTTTCTCACGATCTTGTGGCCATTACAGAAACATGGCTGCAGGGTGACCATGACTGGGAATTAAACATACCAGGTTATTTAACAATCAGGAAGGACAGGCAGGAAGGGAGAGGAGGTGGGGTGGCTATGTTAATAAAGGAAGGAATCACTATAATACAGAGAAATGATATTGGGTCAAAGGAGCAGGATAGTGAAACAGTTTGGGTGGAGGTAAGGAATAATAAGGGGAAAAAAACACTAGTGGGTGTAGTCTATAGGCCTCCGAACAGTTGCAACTCTGTTGGACGGAGTATTAATCAGGAAATAGTTGAGGCTTGTAATAAGGGAACAGCTATAATTATGGGGGATTTTAATTATCATATTAACTGGACAAATCAAATTGGGCAGAGCAGCCTTGAGGAAGAGTTCGTTGAGTGTATTAGGGATGGGTTTCTTGAGCAGTATGTAACTGAACCGACCAGGGGGCAAGCAACCTTAGATTTGGTCCTGTGTAATGAGACAGGATTAATTAAAAATGTCCTAGTAAAGGATCCCCTTGGAATGAGTGACCATAACATGGTTGAGTTCCATATTCAATTAGAGGGTGAGAAGGTTGGATCTCAAACAAGCGTGCTGAGCTTGAATAAAGGAGACTATGAAGGTATGAGAGCGGAATTAATTAGAGTGGACTGGGAAAATAGATTAAAGGGTAAGACGGTACATGACCAGTGGTGTACATTTAAGGAGTTATTTTACAACTTCCAAAAAAAATATATTCCACTGAGGAAAAAAGGGTGTAAAAGAAAAGATAGCCATCCGTGGCTAAGTAAAGTAATTAAGGATAGTATCCGACTAAAAACAAGGGCATATAAGGTAGCCAAATCTAGTGGGAGGATGGAAGATTGGGAAGTCTTTAAAAGACAGCAAAAAAATAACAAAAAGATTGATTAAGAAAGGGAAGATAGATTATGAAAGTAAATTAGCAAAAAATATAAAAACAGACAGTAAAAGTTTCTATAGTTATATAAAAAGAAAAAGGGTGGCTAAAGTAAATGTTGGTCCCTTAGAGGATGAGACCGGGAAATTAATGGTGGGAAACATGGAGATGGCAAAAACACTGAACAATTATTTTGTATCAGTCTTTACAGTAGAGGACACTAAGAATATCCCAACACTGGACAAACAGGGGGCTCTAGGGGGGGAGGAACTAAATACGATTAAAATCACTAAGGAAGTGGTACTTGGTAAAATAATGGGACTCAAGGCGGATAAATCCCCTGGACCTGATGGCTTGCATCCCAGGGTCTTGAGGGAAGTAGCGGTAGGGATTGTGGATGCATTGGTAATAATTTTCCAAAACTCACTGGACTCAGCAAAGGTCCCGGCAGATTGGAAAACTGCTAATGTAACACCCTTATTTAAAAAGGGTAGTAGGCAGAAGGCTGGAAACTATAGACCTGTTAGCCTAACATCTGTGGTTGGTAAAATGTTAGAGTCCATTATTAAGGAGACAGTAACGGGACATTTGGATAAACATAATTTAATAGGGCAAACTCAGCATGGTTTCATGAAGGGGAAGTCATGTTTAACAAATTTGCTTGAGTTTTTTGAGGAAGTAACATACAGGGTGGATAAAGGGGAACCAGTGGACGTAGTGTATTTAGACTTCCAAAAGGCATTTGACAAGGTGCCACACAAGATTATTGCTCAAGATAAAAAAATCACGGGATTGGGGGTAATATTCTGGCGTGGGTGGAGGATTGGCTCTCTAACAGAAAGCAGAGAGTTGGGATAAATGGTTCGTTCTCAGATTGGCAACCGGTAACTAGTGGTGTTCCGCAGGGGTCAGTGCTGGGTCCCCAACTCTTTACAATCTATATTAACGATTTGGAGGAGGGGACCGAGTGTAACATATCAAAGTTTGCAGATGATACAAAGATGGGAGGGAAAGTAGTGAGTGAGGAGGACATAAAAAACCTGCAAAGGGACATAGACAGGCTAAGTAAGTGGGCAGAGATTTGGCAGATGGAATACAATACTGGAAAGTGTGAGGTTATGCACTTTGGCAGGAAAAATCGTAGAGCAAGTTATTATCTTAATGGCAAGAAACTGGAAAGTACTGTAGTACAAAGGGATCTGGGGGTCCTGGTGCACGAAACTCAAAAAGTTAGTATGCAGGTGCAGCAAGTGATTAAGAAGGCCAATGGAATGTTGGCTTTTATTGCTAGGGGGTTGGAATATAAAAACAGGGAGGTATTGCTGCAGTTGTACAAGGTATTGGTGAGGCCGCACCTGGAATACTGCATACAGTTTTGGTGTCCATACTTAAGAAAAGACATACTTGCTCTCGAGTCAGTACAAAGAAGGTTCACTCGGTTAATCCCGGGGATGAGGGGGTGGTCATATGAGGAGAGGTTGAGTAGATTGGGACTCTACTCATTGGAGTTCAGAAGAATGAGAGGCGATCTTATTGAAACATATAAGATTGTGAAGGGGCTTGATCGGGTGGATGCGGTGAGGATGTTCCCAATGATGGGTGAAACTAGAACTAGGGGGCATAATCTTAAAATAAGGGGCTGCTCATTCAAAACTGAGATGAGGAGAAACTTCTTCACTCAGAGGGTGGTAGGTTTGTGGAATTTGCTGCCCCAGAAAGCTGTGGAAGCTACATCATTAAATAAATTTAAAACAGAAATAGATAGTTTCCTAGAAGTAAAGGGAATAAAGGGTTACGGGGAGCAGGCAGGAAATTGGACATGAGTCTGGGTTCGGAATGGTCATGGCCCTGTGGGTAGTGGAGCGGGCCCAGGGGCCGTGTAGCCTTGTTCTGCTCCTACTGTGTTCTAATTCTGTTAGATTTCAGGAGATGGTTTTATTCCTGTTCCTGGCTGGGGTGGAGATCGCCTTTACAGAAGGTAAGTACTGTAGAAAATATAGGGACAGAGTGATCTCCTGGAAGAATTTCGATCGCCTAGATGGGTCGGAGAGGAATTTCCCAGATTTTTTTCTCCCAAATTGGCCATTGGGTCTTTATCTGGTTTTTCGCCTCTCCCGGGAGATCACATGGGTTCGGGTGGATGCAGAGTGATAGAAGATTTGAGGTTAGGATCAGATCAGCCATGATCTTATTGAATGGTGGAGCAGGCTCGAGGGGCCGATTGGCCTACTCCTGCTCCTATTTCTTATGTTCTTATGTTCTTATGTACTTTGAATAATAGTGAAAAAAGACATTCCTCAATAGAAAAAGAGGCATACGCAATAGTAGAAGCATTGCGTAAATGGAGACATTATTTATCGGGGCGACATTTCACGTTGGTAACTGACCAAAAATCTGTGTCCTTTATGTTTGATGTTAAACATTTTGGAAAGATTAAAAATGATAAAATAATGAGATGGAGGATTGAGTTGGCATGTTACCATTTTGACATAGTTTATCGTCCGGGGAAGGATGATGTTGCTGCTGATGCACTGTCGAGGGCTTATTGTTCGGTGATTCACGGAGATACGCTTATTAATCTTCACAATGCCTTATGTCATCCTGGGGTTACGAGGATGATACACTTTGTACGCAGTAAGAACTTGCCTTTTTCAGTTGAAGACGTCAAGCGGATGACTTCATCATGTTCTATCTGTGCTCGGTGTAAACCGAATTTCTTTAAGCCTCAACGAGCTCATCTTATAAAGGCTACTTCTCCTTTTGAACGTTTGAGTGTTGATTTTAAGGGACCTCTTCCTTCAACTACTCAAAACCGATATATATTTACTGTTGTGGATGAGTTTTCAAGGTTCCCGTTTGCTTTTCCTTGTGCAGATGTATCAGCTGCTACAGTTATTAAATGTTTGACTCAACTTTTTGTCATCTTTGGGATGCCTGTGTATATCCATTCGGATCAGGGAAGTTCTTTTATGTCTTCCCAGTTGAAGGAATACCTTCAGAGTCGGGGAATTTCTACTAGTCGAACTACCCCGTATAATCCCCAGGGTAATGGACAGTGCGAACGATACAATGGGGTGATCTGGAAGGCAGTTATGTTGGCGTTGACATCCCGGAACCTTAAGAATACACAGTGGGAAATGGTACTGCCTGATGCCCTGCATTCCATTAGATCATTGCTTTCAACGGCTACTAATGTGACCCCCCATGAAAGGCTCTTTAACTATCTGCGGAGATCTACTACGGGATATTCGGTACCTTCATGGCTTACTATGCAGGGACCTGTGTTGCTTCGACACCATGTTAGATTGTCAAAATATGACCCCTTGGTGGAGGAGGTGGAGCTGTTGGAGGCAAATTCCCAATATGCTCATATTCGATTCCAAGATGGGAAAGAAAGTACTGTTTCAATTAAAGACTTGGCTCCTTGTGGGGGCCAGCCCTCTTCTGAGGATAATAATAATGGTCATGATTCGGATAATGTGGATGCTGTTACAGATACTACGAATATTTCCAATCCGATTGCAGATAATCATACTTCTATTAGTCAGCCTTTGATAGATGTTTATGACCGTCCCAGTTCATCTTCTGATGGGATTTCTAATCCGGAAACCGTTGAGAATCGGGATATGGATAGCCTTCCTGTTGAAGATACTTCTGTGTCTTCTGGCGTGGGAGGGCAAGGAATTTCACCAAGGTTAAGGAGGTCGACACGGACAAGATATCCGGTCGACCGATTGAAAATGGACTTTTAAATTGATAGTAATGTTTTAAAAATTGTTGAAATATTATATTGTTTTAGTTGAGAGATACTTAATACTTATGCGTAATGTTATTATTTGTTGTTGTTCATTTAGTATTGTGTTATGTAAATAGTTTTATTCTCGTGCATAGTTTAGTTGTAAATAATTAATTGTAAATTGTAAAAGTTATTAGGTTGGAGTATATTTTAAAGGAGGGGTGAATGTGGTGATTATTCCTTGATTAGTAAAAGTATTGTGATTCGTTGTTTGTTAACTGCCTTGGGATATGTGTTGTAATCTCATTGGTAGTTGATGATCACATGATGTGTTGTGGCTACCTTAAATTCAGTCCTTTTCTAGCTTTAGTTGGGACTGGATGTAGAAAGATATGCTGCCGATTTTAAAGTTAATAAAGCCTAACTTTGGAAGGCAAATCTATTCTTTATTTCAGGGAATAATTCTTGCAGTGACACCACAGGCCACTTCCAGTACCCCCGTGTCTCATCCTTAATAAAATCCACTTGGCAGCAGGCCTGGGCTTCAGCCTACAATCCCCTTTTTTTAACGGGTGGCTATTTTAATTCTAAACAATGCCTTTGGCTGCGGGAAAGTTACAATGGAATAGGAGGCCTGAAGTCTGCTTTTATGGGGGAGGGAAGTGGAGAGGAGGAAAGGCCTGTATATTCCAGAACAGAGATCTGAAAATGAATGGACAGGTGATCAAGAATTGAGAGAATGGGTGCCAGCTGCAAGATGGAGACTCGTTTTTGTTTTTTCGAATGTATGGTGTCAGTCGTGGCACTCGTGCTTTTGAGTCAGAAGGTCGTGGCTTCAAGTCCCACTCCAAAGACTTGAGCACATAACCCAGGCTGACACTCCCAGTGCAGCACTGAGGGAGTGCTGCACTGTTGAAGGTGCCATCTTCAGATGAGACGTTAAACAGAGTCTGCCTTCTCAGGTGGATATAAAAGATCCCATGACACTATTCGAAAGGGCAGGGGAGTTCTCCCTGGAGTCCTGGCCAATATTTATCCAATATGCGTCAATCAACATCACAAACAGATTGGGGAGACCAAACGCAGATTGGGTGACCGCTTTGCAGAACACCTCCGTTCAGTCCGTAAGGGTGACCCCGAGCTTCCGGTCGCCTGTCATTTTAATTCACCGCTCTATTCCCACTCGGACCGCACCGTCCTTGGCCTCGTGCATTGTTCCACAGAAGCTCAACGTAAACTCTAGGAACAGCATCTCATCTTCCGATTAGGCACTTTACAGCCTTCCGGACTCAATATCGAGTTCAACAATTTCAGATCATAACCTCGGCCCCTATTACATTTTTACTTATATTTTTTATCCACCCCTTTGTTTTGGTTTTTCCCTCCCCCACCCCCTTTTGCTCTCTCTCATTCTGCCAGAACATTTCACACCTAATCTGAGCCGTCTTTTGTCTCCACTAGTCCTATCACCATCTCGTCTCGTTTTGAATACCTCTTAATGTCTCTTCACTTCTTTTGTTCCCTCCCAGCCCTGCCTTTCGATCTATTTCATTTCCTTTCCAGTTTTGAAAAATGGTTAGACCCGAAACGTCGACTCTAATTTCTCTCCACGGATGTTGCCTGGCCTGCTGAGTTTTTCCAGCATTTTCTGTTGTTATTTCGGATTTCCAGCATCTGCAGTATTTTGCTATCGTTAACAGATTATCTGGTCATTATCACGTTGCTGTTTGTGGGACCTTGTGCGCAAATTGGCTGCTGCATTTCCTACATTACAACAGTGACCACTCTTCATAAAATATTTCATTGTCTGTGAAGCGCTTTGGGATGTCCTGAAGTCAAAGGTGATATATAATTGCAAGTATTAATCTCGTTCTTTCTCTCGTTCTTTCATTCTTTCTCTTTCTGTCTTTGAACCTTCAATAGTAACTCACTATTACCTTGTTTGATGATCATTGTGTGAAGTATCCATGCAGCAAGACCTTGTGGGTACAAAGATTTTATACCAACAGTTGCACTAATGAGGCTTTCATCTTCTCTGCGTTAATTAATGTCTTGCCTCAGTGCAATGGCTCTTTCATCAGGTTACTAAGGAAACAGTTTGTTTCAAGAGGATTGCATTGAAGAGTTCCTAATAAGTGAGTTCAATTGAAGATATTTCTTTTTGAAAGTTAATCAGAGCATTCAACATGAAAAGGCTCGAATACATTAGTCTTGTGCTAAAAGGAATAGAACCTGACTGAAAAGGAAAGAATTTGCATTTATATAGCGCCTTTCGCAACTTCAAGCCATCCCAACGCGCTTCGCAGCCAATTGTAATGCAGGAAACGTGGCAGCCAATTTGCGCACTGCAAGGTCCCACAAGCTGCAGTGTGATAAGTGGCACGATAATATGTTTTAGTGTTGTTGATTGTGGGATAAATATTGGTCAGGCACTGGGGATAACTCTCCTGATCGCCTTTGAAATAGTGCCAGGAGATATTTTAAGCCCGTCTGAGAGGGCAGACAGGGCCTCAGCTTAACGTCCCATCCGAAAGAAAGCACCTCTGACAGTGCAGCACTCCCTCAGTACTGCACTGAAGTGTCAGCCTAGATTTTTGTACTCAAGTGTCTGGAGTGGGACTTGAACCAACTTCTGATTGATATTTTCGAACCCTTTAAGGAAGTCCTTGTCTCGTTCCCTGGGCATCAGCTGTGACTCATTGGTGGCGTTTTGCCTCTGAGTCAGAAGTTTGTGGGATCAATCCCCACTCCAGAGAATTGAGCACATAATCGAGGCCCCATCTGCCTTCTCGGTGGATGTGAAAGATCCCACGGCACTATTTCGAAGAAGAGCAGGGGAGTTTCTCCCGGTGTCCTGGCCAGGCTTTATCACTCAACCAACATCACTAACTGGTCATTATCTCATTGCTGTTCGTGGGACCTTGCTGAGCGCAAATTGCCTTCCGCATTTCCTACATTACAACAGTGACTACACTTCAAAAAGTACTTCATTGGCTGTAAAGCACTTTGGGATGTCTTGGGGCAGTGAAAGGCGCTGTATGAGAATTCTTTCTTTTTCTTGGACTGCCTATGTGTTGACTGGATGCAGCTGGAAACAGCCATGGGCAGGCTTAGTCCATCAGTTGACTGCCTCTAACTGTAGGCCTGTCACAATCCGGTGCCTTTTCTGTCTTGGTTTTGAGGTGTTTAATGACATTCGCAAGTCGCCGGGTGGAAACTGGGCACAGTCCCATTCCATTCACCTGTTACATGGGCTGTGTGTGTGTGTTTAATGTTCGAGCAGGTGGCTGACAGTAATTCAGAGCTAATGATGAAAGCTGAGATACTGTTGCCCTTCACACAGGATGTTTACATTGATTAAACAGCAGCCACGGCCCTGCCTGCCCACCTCACTGGCTCCTTGTACTTAATGTACATGGCAGCCTTGAGTAAACGGCAGGAATGTGGGGTTTCCATCTTCATGTCACCCATCTAGCCCCCGTCACCGCAATCATGCCCTCTTCCCCCCTGTCGTCACGCCCCCGTCGCCCCGATCACCTCCCCCGTCGCCCCGATCACCTCCCCCGTCACCCCCTCTCTCTTTCCCACCCCCGTCACCCCCTCTCTCCACCCCCGTCACCACCTCCCCACCCCCTCACCTATGCCAAGCTTCAGTTCCACAAATGGTGGCCATGTTCTGATTATTGATTGTGTCAGCGGGCCACTCGACCATGAGAGGCATCACATCCCAGCCCTACCCTTCTATTAACCACTCGTGCATTTCCCAGTAAGGAACACTGGATGATGACCATGAGCAGAAAACTCAGCTGATTGGTTTCTTTATCTCACCCCGCACCCTCCCTGCCCAGAGGCTCTGAGGTCAGTTGTAGCTGCCACCCCAGCTGAGAGTAGCAGATGCGACACAGGCTGGATATTGACGCTGGTACCCTCCTGGCTCAGTGTCAGACTGTGAACCCCAGGAGTGATGTCCAATCTGTGTACCCCAGGAGCGATGTCCAGTCTGTGAACCCCGGGAGCGATGTCCAGTCTGTGAACCCCGGGAGCGATGTCCAGTCTGTGAACCCCGGGAGCGATGTCCAGTCTGTGAACCCCGGGAGCGATGTCCAGTCTGTGAACCCCGGGAGCGATGTCCAGTCTGTGAACCCCGGGAGCGATGTCCAGTCTGTGAACCCCGGGAGCGATGTCCAGTCTGTGAACCCCGGGAGCGATGTCCAGTCTGTGAACCCCGGGAGCGATGTCCAGTCTGTGAACCCCGGGAGCGATGTCCAGTCTGTGAACCCCGGGAGCGATGTCCAATCTGCTGTTTGGTGCGGTAGGAAGAGAGCCCTCCATGGAATGGCCTATCCAGTTCCCGGAAGTACTTTTCAGGTGTAAGTCGATTACGCTTCACACCACTAAACAGTGTGCTCTGCAGGTTGGATGTTATGGTCAAAGCAGAGGGAGACTCCCTTGGGAATCTTGCTCTGGTTCCTAAAGAATCTAGGTGTTAGGTGGGACCCTGGCACGAGATTTGAGCTACATTTTACACCATAACTCCAGCATTGCTGCAAAGCAAATCCACTTTGCAGCGATGCAAAACCACTTTGCTGCAACAACGCTAAACCATTTCACAACAACGCTAAACTGCTTTGCTGCAATGCTCCAGTAATGTGAATGAACCCTAAGATGGCTGTGCTGAGGTACTTCACCGTTTCTGAAGACAACTTCCCAGTGGAGCTGGAACCAGACCGTATTTATCTTGAAATATTTCCCCAGGAAAGCTCTTCAGTGCCTCACGTCGATAGACTCCGCCAAGGCCTCTGTCTCTCACAGTCAATATCTACTAATCTACAGCTTTTTCAGCTTGCAATATTCTAGTTACAGAAGGAATCTTGGCAGAGACGTTATGAGGGCAGGTTTGTGTCTCTACTGCACTACTGAGAGAGAGTGGGTCTTGAATCGAGAGAAATGCTTTTTAAAAAAAAAAGGTAAGGAAGCTGGATTAACTTGGTGTCCGCCTTGGATCAACGGTAGCACTCTCGCCTCTGAGGTGCCATCTTTCGACTGAGACGTTAAACTGAGGCTCCGTCTACCCTCTCGGATGGATGTGAAAGATCCCAGGGCACTATTTCGAAGAGGAGATGGGGAGTTCTCCCCGGTGTCCTGGCCAATACTTATCCCCCTCAACCAATATCACTAACTGATCATTTACCTCATTGCTGTTGGTGGGTGCTTGCTGTGCGCAAATTGGCAAACGCGTTTCCTACATTGCAACAGTGACTACGCTTCAAAAGTACTTCATTGGCTGTAAAGTGCTTTGGTAAGTGCTGAGGTAGTGAAAGGCGTGATATAAATGCAAGTTGTTGTTAGAAATACAAGTCTTTCTTTCTTTAACGTTATTAATGGAGAAGTGTACAACCAGGTGGGCTGTTGAACTATATTGACCAGACCAAAGCTCAGATTGAACCTGTGTCAGCGAGCTGATCTCGGCTGGTAAGGTGGGAGTCGTACTATAGTTGGCCTCCGTACCACTGAGCTGGAGGTGGTGGGGAGGGTTTCTGGTCCTCATTACTGTTACAGCGACCTCTGTTGGACAGTGCATGGTGTGTGGATGCTGGGTGAGAACAGCCTCTAGCTTGGCTGTGGTGACCCCAGCATTGAAGCACCCTCTGACCCTCACTGTCTTTGCTCTAACAAGGGCGAGGTACCAGAGGGCTGTCCCAGAGAGTCAGTAATTTCAGGGATAAAGCTTGCATTTTTACATAGCACCTTTTAAGTTCGAAAAAAATGGCCTGAGATGTAATCATAAGATGGATGCTGAACCAAAGAAGTAGATGTTAGGAAGGGTGACAAAAAGCTTGGTCAAAGAGGTAGATTATAAGGAGCGTCTTAAAGGAGAAGAGCGAGGTTGAGAGGCGGAGCGGTTTGGTGGTAAATTCCAGAACTTAGGGCCTAGACAGCTGAAGGCACGGCCGCCAATGGTGGGGCAAAGGAAGTCAGGGATGCACAAGAGGCCAGAGTTGGAAGAATGCAGAGATCTTGGAGGACTGTAGGGTTGGAGGAGGTTTCGGAGATGGGGAGGGGCGAGGCCATGGAGGGAATTTGAAAACAAGGATGAGAATGTTAATTTTGAGCTGTTGCCAGACTGGAAGCCAATGTAGGTCAGTGAGCACAGGGGTGATGGGCGAAAGGGACTTGGTGTGAGTTAGGATACGGGCAGCAGAGCTTTGGATGAGCCAAAGTTTTTGGAAGGTAGGAGGCCAGCCAGAGAAGGATTGGAATAGTCAAGTCTGTAGGTAACAGAGGAGTGGATGTTTGTGGCAGGGACAGCAAGCAATAGCTACCAATACTGACTCGGTAGCCTCCGGTTCAAAGGTTGTGCATCTAATCTCTGTATCTTTCTCTTCCCAGGACTATCTCGGTTGTATCATTGATACTTTGGATTTACCTATCAGACCTGAACATGTCTCTGCACTGTTTGGAAACATTGAGGATATCTACGAGTTTAACAGGTACAGGGAGGAACCTGGCTTCACTTTGTGCATCATTTCACAGTTATTCTCATTGCTGGTAATTTTTTTCTATTCTCAGCTTTTTTTCCCCCTCCCTATCCTCCTCACTCTTTCGATCATTTACCAGATCAATTCCTCTCTTTAACTCTTTGCTTGCTTTCTCTCTCTCTCACGTTAAGATTTAACAGATGCGTTCAAAATGATGAGGGGCTTTGACAGAGTAGATAGGGAGAAACTGTTTCCACTGGTGGGAGGGTCGGTAACCAGAGGACACAGATTTGCAGTAATTGGCAAAAGAACCAGAGGCGAGATGAGAATTTTCTTTTACGTAGCGAGTTATGATGATCTGGAATGCACTGCCTGAAAGGGTGATGGAAGCAGATTCAATAGTAACTTTCAAAAGGGAATTGGATAAATACTTGAAAGGGACAGATTTGAAGAATTATGGGTGAAGAGCAGGGGGGGAGTGGGATTAATTGGACAGCTCTTTGAAAGAGCCGGCACAGACACAATGGGCTGAATGGCTTCCTTCTGTGCTGTAAGATTCTATTGATTCCTGTGATTTCTCAGGTAAGCTGTAGCCTGCATGTAGTGTACCCATCCTCTCCGAGCAGGACCTTGTTCCAGCATTCAAATGGTCTTGACACAAATCTGCGAGAACAATATGCGCTGTTTATATTGAGTGAGAAGCTGAACTTCACAAGGTTGGCATTACTCGTGAAATGACTCCATTTTCCTTCTTCCGATGATTGATTGTAAACTCTACTTAGCTGTTTTGTGCTCCTCTGATCGAGGCTTTCTGTGCAGCCTGATCACTAGGCCGGCTTCACAGAATGGCCAACCCCATCCACCAGTAGTTATTGAGGAATGAAACACGGACAGGAATGTTGGTTTTCGACTGCTGTGTGGAAGTTGGCTCGGGTTTTGTGTTTGTACGTGCATGACTCAGCTATTGTCTAATTGTACCTACTTTGCCTGTGTGTTCACAGCCAT
>NC_140998.1:144795356-144820336 GCF_052327205.1 Somniosus microcephalus
CCCACCCTCTCTTTTCCCCCCCACCCTCTCTTTTCCCCCCCACCCTCTCTTTTCCCCCCCACCCTCTCTTTTCCCCCCCCACCCTCTCTTTTCCCCCCCCCACCCTCTCTTTTCCCCCCCACCCTCTCTTTTCCCCCCCCCACCCTCTCTTTTCCCCCCCCACCCTCTCTTTTCCCCCCCCACCCTCTCTTTTCCCCCCCCACCCTCTCTTTCCCCCCCCACCCTCTCTTTCCCCCCCCACCCTCTCTTTCCCCCCCCACCCTCTCTTCCCCCCCCACCCTCTCTTTCCCCCCCAACCCTCTCTTCCCCCCCACCCTCTCTCTTCCCCCCCCACCCTCTCTTCCCCCCCCACACTCTCTTCCCCCCCCACCCTCTCTTCCCCCCCACCCTCTCTTCCCCCCCCACCCTCTCTTCCCCCCCACCCTCTCTTCCCCCCCACCCTCTCTTCCCCCCCACCCTCTCTTCCCCCCCACCCTCTCTTCCCCCCCACCCTCTCTTTCCCCCCCACCCTCTCTTTCCCCCCCACCCTCTCTTTCCCCCCCACCCTCTCTTTCCCCCCCCACCCTCTCTTCCCCCCCACCCTCTCTTCCCCCCCACCCTCTCTTCCCCCCCACCCTCTCTTCCCCCCCACCCTCTCTTCCCCCCCCACCCTCTCTTCCCCCCCACCCTCTCTTCCCCCCCCACCCTCTCTTCCCCCCCACCCTCTCTTCCCCCCCACCCTCTCTTCCCCCCCACCCTCTCTTCCCCCCCACCCTCTCTTCCCCCCCACCCTCTCTTCCCCCCCACCCTCTCTTCCCCCCCCACCCTCTCTTCCCCCCCCACCCTCTCTTCCCCCCCCACCCTCTCTTCCCCCCCACCCTCTCTTCCCCCCCCACCCTCTCTTCCCCCCTCTTCCCCCCCACCCTCTCTTCCCCCCCCACCTCTCTTCCCCCCCACCCTCTCTTCCCCCCCCACCCTCTCTCCCCCCCACCCTCTCTTCCCCCCCACCCTCTCTTCCCCCCCACCCTCTCTTCCCCCCCCACCCTCTCTTCCCCCCCACCCTCTCTTCCCCCCACCCTCTCTTCCCCCCCACCCTCTCTTCCCCCCCACCCTCTCTTCCCCCCACCCTCTCTTCCCCCCCACCCTCTCTTCCCCCACCTCTCTTCCCCCCCACCCTCTCTTTCCCCCCCACCCTCTCTTTCCCCCCACCCTCTCTTTCCCCCACCCTCTCTTTCCCCCCACCCTCTCTTTCCCCCCACCCTCTCTTTCCCCCCCACCCTCTCTTTCCCCCCCCACCCTCTCTTTCCCCCCCCACCCTCTCTTTCCCCCCCCACCCTCTCTTTCCCCCCCACCCTCTCTTTCCCCCCCCACCCTCTCTTCCCCCCCACCCTCTCTTCCCCCCCACCCTCTCTTCCCCCCACCCTCTCTTCCCCCCCCCCTCTCTTCCCCCCACCCCCTCTCTTCCCCCCACCCTCTCTTCCCCCCCCCACCCCCTCTCTTCCCCCCCCACCCCCTCTCTTCCCCCCCACCCCCTCTCTTCCCCCCCCACCCCCTCTCTTCCCCCCCCACCCCCTCTCTTCCCCCCCCCCCCACCCCCTCTCTTCCCCCCCCCACCCCCTCTCTTCCCCCCACCCCCTCTCTTCCCCCCCACCCCCTCTCTTCCCCCCCCACCCCCTCTCTTCCCCCCCACCCCCTCTCTTCCCCCCACCCCCTCTCTTCCCCCCCACCCCCTCTCTTCCCCCCCACCCACTCTCTTCCCCCCCACCCACTCTCTTCCCCCCCCACCCACTCTCTTCCCCCCCCCACCCACTCTCTTCCCCCCCCCACCCACTCTCTTCCCCCCCCACCCACTCTCTTCCCCCCCCCACCCACTCTCTTCCCCCCCCCCCACCCACTCTCTTCCACCCACCCACCCACCCCCACTCTCTTCCCCCCCACCCACCCACCCCCACTCTCTCTTCCATTCAATTCAATTCAAATCGCTTTATTGGCATGACAAGTTACATCTTATGTTGCCAAAGCATCGGAAAACATTCATGTTTGTGCACAAAAATACAGATCTATGCGTACAGTGTATAAACAGATATATCCCTGAGTTATAAATATACATTCATATAATTTATATATACTCTTTTCTTATCTTTAGTGGTTGTCCCTCTGTTTATGGCAAGCTGTAACATAGTGTGCCGCTAGTGTTACGCAATTTCTCTCTTCCCCTAGTAGGTATGGGAGTTTTTGGTCGTCGTTCAAATTTCTGAATTCTTGGCATATTTTTGTGAATTTTGGGTAGAAATTCTCCCTTCTGCCCTGATATTTTCTACAAGCTGTGAGGAATTGCATCTCTGTCTCCACCACTCCCTGACTGCAGTGAGAGCATATCCTGTCTTGGTAGCCGGGTTTGCCTGTGGCTACCTTTTTCGATCGCCAGGCTATGTTCACTAAGTCTGTACATTGTCAAGGTTTTTCTCAGTTTGCTATCCTTTACTATGGTCAGGTAATCAGCTATGTTGTATTGTCTGTTTAGGGCCAAGTAGCAATTGAGTTTGCTTTGGGTTTTTGTTGTTTCTGCCCAATATGACATATTTTTCCTTTTGCTTAGCGACGATTGTGTTGGGTCGAATTCTTTGTGTTACGCTGTCAATGTCCTGGGGCTGGTTATTGTTAGTAGTGTTATTAGTAACTTCACTGAGTCCCAGGACTAGTTGACTGAGGGTATTCTTCTTTATGGTCCTCTCTTGGCATTTCAGGGCTTTGTAATGGTAGCATTGGGGGTTGCTCATTTCTAGGTGTTTCCAAAATTTGGTGGCTCTTTTTTGGATAGTGATTATTAGTGGATATTGGCCTAGTTCTGCCCTGCATGCATTGTTTACGGTTTTCCTTTGAGTCCGGAGGATACTTTTACAGAATTCTGCATGTAGGATCTCAATTGGGTGTTTGTCCCATTTTGCAAATTCTTGTTGTGTTAGCGGTCCCCACACCTCACTGCCATAGAGTGCAATTGGTTCAATGACTGATTTGAAAATTTTGAGCCAAATGCTAATTGGGATTTCTATTTGGATTGATTTTTTAATGGCATAGAAAGCCCTTCTTGCTTTCTCTTTCAGTTCATTCACAGCCAGTTTGAAATTTCCTATAGAACTGATTTTTAACCCCAAGTATGTGTAGTTAGTGGTTTGTTCAATTTTGGTTGTTCCTACTGTGAAATTTATTTTGGGTCCCTGATGTCTGGATCTTTTCTGGAACACAAGGACTTTGGTTTTTTTGGGATTTATTGTCCGGGCCCAAGTCTGGCAGTACGACTCCAGCAGATCTAGGTTCTGCTGTAGACCCTCCTTAGTTGGTGACAGCAGAACCAGGTCGTCTGCATAGAGGAGGAATTTAACCTTGTATTCATATAGGGTGAGGCCGGGTGCTGTAGATTGTTCAAGTAGTTTTGCCAATTCATTTATGTAAATATTAAAGAGTGTCGGTGAGATTGGCGAGCCCTGCGTCACCCCCCCGCCCCTGTGGGAAGTATTTTGTTTGTTTGTCTCCAATTTTAACTGCGCATTTGTTGTTTGTATACATTGATTTAATTACATCATATGTTTTTCCCCCTACCCCGCTTTCGATAAGTTTCAGGAATAAACCGTTATGCCAGATGGAGTCGAAAGCCTTCTGGAAATCTATAAAGCATGCGTAGATTTTGCTTTTGTTTTGATGAACGTGTTTGTCAATTAGGGTCTGTAGGGTAAAGATATGATCTGATGTTCTATAGTTTGGCAGGAATCCAATTTGGCTTTTACTCAAGACATTGTGCTCCTCAAGGAAGTTTATAAGTCTTTTGTTTATGATGCTACAGAATACCTTCCCCAGGTTACTGTTTACACAGATGCCTCGATAGTTATTTGGGTCGTCATTGTCCCCACTTTTGTATATGGGCGTTATGAGTCCTTTGTTCCAGATATCAGGGACGTAACCGACACTCAGAACCAAGTTGAAGAGTTTTAGGATAGCCAGTTTCATTTTATCGTCTGTGTGTTTAATCATCTCGCTTAGTATGCCATCTGCCCCGCAAGCTTTTCCTGTTCGCAGGTCCTTGAGTTTTTCCAAAAGTTCTTTTTCTGTTATTATGGAGTCTAGCGGGTTTTGGTTATCTTTTATGGCCATTTCGAGCTTTTCCAGTTTTTTGCATATTTGTTGTTGCTCTGGCCTTAGTGTGTGTTTCTGGTATAATTTTTCAAAGTGGTTTTCCCATGTGTCTCCATTTTGAATGGCCAATTCGTCGTGTTGTTTTTTGTGTAATGTATTCCAGTTGTCCCAGAAACAATTGGAATCAATGGATTCCTCAATGGAGCTGAGTGTATTCTTAATATATTGCTCTTTTTTGGTTCTGAGTGTGTTTCTGTATTGTGTTAGTGTCTGACAATAAGTAAGGCGTAATTCCTCGTTTTCTGGATGTCTGTGTTTTTGGTTTGATATTTTTCTAAGTTTTTTCCTCATGTTATGGCAATCTGGGTCAAACCATTTTTCATAGTTTTTTGTTTTGGGTTTGTTCTTGCGAGCTTTCAAGTTTGACCTTGTTGCCAAATTGTCAAAAATATTGTTTAGGTTATTCACTGCCCGGTTTACGCCTTCTTTATTGTGAGTGTATATGTTATCCAGAAAGGTGTCCAAGAGAGCTTGAGTTGATTCATTGCTAATTGCTTTCTGGTATTTTTCCGTGTCGCTTTTGGCCCATCTGTACGATTTTTTGGTGTTGTACAGTTTACTGGGTTGTGTTCTGTGTTTGTTTCTGTCTTTTTAAGATACATAGTAATTTGACTGTGATCTGACAGTGTTGTTTGTGGTTTGACTGTGAATGCTCTGAAAGAGGATGGGTCCAAATCCGTAATCATATAGTCTACGGTGCTGCAGCCAAGAGGTGAGCAATAGGCCGATCTTCCTAGGAGGTCTCCTATGAACCTACCATTGACAATGTACAGACCCAGGATTCGACAGAGCTGCAGGAGCTGTTTTCCGTTGGTATTTGTCTGCTTGTCGCAGTTATGCCTGTATGGAAGGGAAGGGATATCGAAGTGGTTATTCCCGAATATGTAATTGTTTCCCTGATTATTGGTGAAGTCTGGTTCTTCGCCAGTTCTTGAATTGAGGTCCCCACAGATCAACACGTTCCCCTGGGCCTGGTATTGGATAATTTCCCCCTCAATGTTGGAGAAGGTGTCCTCTTTAAAGTACGGGGATTCCATTGGGGGGGGATATAGAGTGCGCAAATGTAAACATCTTGGGTGTTAGAGATAATCTCCCTCGCAATTTTGAGCCACATGTGGTTTTCGCCCTTTTTTATAAATTTGATGTAATTCTTAAGCTCTGTTTTAAACCAAATCAGTATTCCCCCCCCCTCTCTCTCTTTTCCCCCTCTCTCTCTTCCCCTTCTCTCTCTTCCCCCCCTCTCTTCCCCCCCCTCTCCCCCCCCTCTTCCCCCCCCTCTCTTCCCCCCCCTCTCTTCCCCCCCCTCTCTTCCCCCCCCTCTCTCCCCCCCCTCTCTCCCCCCCCTCTCTTCCCCCCCACTCTTCCCCCCCCTCTCTTCCCCCCCCTCTCTTCCCCCCCTCTTCCCCCCCCTCTCTCCCCCCCTCTCTTCCCCCCCTCACTCCCCCCCTCTCTTCCCCCCCCTCTCTTCCCCCCCTCTCTTCCCCCCCTCTTCCCCCCCTCTCTTCCCCCCTCTCTTCCCCCCTCTCTTCCCCCCCTCTCTTCCCCCCCTCTCTTCCCCCCCTCTTCCCCCCCTCTCTTCCCCCCCTCTCTTCCCCCCCTCTCTTCCCCCCCTCTCTTCCCCCCCCTCTCTTCCCCCCCCTCTCTTCCCCCCTCTCTTCCCCCCTCTCTTCCCCCCTCTCTTCCCCCCCTCTCTTTCCCCCCCTCTCTTTCCCCCCTCTCTTTCCCCCCCTCTCTTTCCCCCCCTCTCTTTCCCCCCCTCTCTTTCCCCCCCTCTCTTTCCCCCCCCTCTCTTTCCCCCCCCTCTCTTTCCCCCCCCTCTCTTTCCCCCCCCCTCTCTTTCCCCCCCCTCTCTTTCCCCCCCCCTCTCTTCCCCCCCCCTCTCTTCCCCCCCCTCTCTTCTACCCCCTCTCTTCTACCCCCTCTCTTCTACCCCTCTCTTCTACCCCCTCTCTTCCCCCCCTCTCTTCCCCCCTCTCTTCCCCCCCTCTCTTCCCCCCCTCTCTTTCCCCCCTCTCTTTCCCCCCCTCTCTTTCCCCCCCTCTCTTTCCCCCCCTCTCTTTCCCCCCCTCTCTTTCCCCCCCCTCTCTTTCCCCCCCTCTCTTCCCCCCCCTCTCTTCCCCCCCTCTCTTCCCCCCCTCTCTTCCCCCCCTCTCTTTCCCCCCCTCTCTTCCCCCCCTCTCTTTCCCCCCTCTCTTCCCCCCCTCTCTTTCCCCCCCCTCTCTTCCCCCCCCTCTCTTTCCCCCCCCTCTCTTTCCCCCCCTCTCTTCCCCCCCCTCTCTTCCCCCCCTCTCTTCCCCCCCTCTCTTCCCCCCTCTCTTTCCCCCCCTCTCTTTCCCCCCCTCTCTTTCCCCCCCTCTCTTCCCCCCTCTCTTTCCCCCCCTCTCTTCCCCCCTCTCTTTCCCCCCCTCTCTTCCCCCCCTCTCTTCCCCCCCTCTCTTTCCCCCCCCTCTCTTTCCCCCCCTCTCTTTCCCCCCCTCTCTTTCCCCCCCCTCTCTTTCCCCCCCCCTCTCTTTCCCCCCCCCTCTCTTCCCCCCCCTCTCTTCCCCCCCCTCTCTTTCCCCCCCCTCTCTTTCCCCCCCCTCTCTTTCCCCCCCCCTCTCTTTCCCCCCCCTCTCTTTCCCCCCTCTCTTTCCCCCCCCTCTCTTTCCCCCCCCCTCTCTTTCCCCCCCCTCTCTTTCCCCCCCCTCTCTTTCCCCCCCCTCTCTTTCCCCCCCCTCTCTTTCCCCCCCCTCTCTTTCCCCCCCCTCTCTTTCCCCCCCTCTCTTTCCCCCCCTCTCTTTCCCCCCCTCTCTTTCCCCCCCTCTCTTTCCCCCCCCTCTCTTTCCCCCCCTCTCTTTCCCCCCTCTCTTTCCCCCCCCTCTCTTTCCCCCCCCTCTCTTTCCCCCCCTCTCTTTCCCCCCCTCTCTTTCCCCCCCTCTCTTTCCCCCCCCTCTCTTTCCCCCCCCTCTCTTTCCCCCCCTCTCTTCCCCCCTCTCTTTCCCCCCCCCTCTCTCCCCCCCCCTCTCTCCCCCCCCCTCTCTTTCCCCCCCCTCTCTTCCCCCCCCTCTCTTCCCCCCCCTCTCTTCCCCCCTCTCTTCCCCCCCCTCTCTTCCCCCCCCTCTCTTCCCCCCCCTCTCTTTCCCCCCCTCTCTTTCCCCCCCTCTCTTTCCCCCCCCTCTCTTTCCCCCCCCTCTCTTTCCCCCCCTCTCTTTCCCCCCCCTCTCTTCCCCCCCCTCTCTTCCCCCCCTCTCTTCCCCCCCCTCTCTTTCCCCCCCTCTCTTTCCCCCCCTCTCTTTCCCCCCTCTCTTTCCCCCCCTCTCTTTCCCCCCCTCTCTTTCCCCCCCTCTCTTTCCCCCCCTCTCTTTCCCCCCCTCTCTTTCCCCCCCTCTCTTTCCCCCCCTCTCTTTCCCCCCTCTCTTTCCCCCCCTCTCTTTCCCCCCCTCTCTTTCCCCCCCTCTCTTTCCCCCCCTCTCTTTCCCCCCCTCTCTTTCCCCCCCTCTCTTTCCCCCCCCTCTCTTTCCCCCCCCTCTCTTTCCCCCCCTCTCTTTCCCCCCCCTCTCTTTCCCCCCCTCTCTTTCCCCCCCTCTCTTTCCCCCCCTCTCTTTCCCCCCCTCTCTTTCCCCCCCTCTCTTTCCCCCCCCTCTCTTTCCCCCCCTCTCTTTCCCCCCCTCTCTTTCCCCCCCTCTCTTTCCCCCCCCCTCTCTTCCCCCCCCTCTCTTTCCCCCCCCCTCTTTCCCCCCCCCTCTCTTCCCCCCCCCTCTCTTCCCCCCCTCTCTTCCCCCCCCTCTCTTCCCCCCCTCTCTTCCCCCCCTCTCTTCCCCCCCTCTCTTTCCCCCCTCTCTTTCCCCCCCTCTCTTTCCCCCCCTCTCTTTCCCCCCCTCTCTTTCCCCCCCTCTCTTTCCCCCCCTCTCTTTCCCCCCCTCTCTTTCCCCCCCTCTCTTTCCCCCCCTCTCTTCCCCCCCCTCTCTTTCCCCCCCCTCTCTTTCCCCCCCCTCTCTTCCCCCCCCTCTCTTCCCCCCCTCTCTCTTCCCCTCCCTCTCTTCTTCCCCCCTCTCTCTTCTTCCCCCCCCCTCTCTTCTTCCCCCCCCCTCTCTCTTCTTCCCCCCCCTCTCTCTTCTCTTTTTCCCCCCCCCCGCTATTCCCCCCCCCGCCCCCCTCTTTCCCCCCCCCCCCCCCCGGCTCTCTGACCCCCCGCCACCTCTCTAGCTTATAATGTTGCCAAAAAGGAGTAGTAAGCCTGTGGATTGGGAGGATTTTAGAATTCGGCAAAGGAGGACCAAGAAATTGATAAAGAAAAGGAAAATGGAATGAGAGTAAACTAGCGAGAGACATAAAAACAGACCGTAAAAGCTTCTGTAGGAATGTAAAACGGAGAAGATTAGCAAAAGTAAATGTGGGTCCCTTATAGGCTGCGACAGGAGAAATTATAATGGGGAAATAAGGAAATGGCAGAGAAATTAAACATATACTTTGTGTCTGTCTTCATGGAAGAAGACGCAAAAAACCTCCTGGAAAAGTGGAGAACCAAGGGTCTAGTGAGAATGAGGAACTGAAAGAAATTAGTATTAGTATAAAAAGTAGTGCTGGAGAAATTAATGGGACTGAAAGCTGATAAATCTCCTGGACCTCATGGCCTGCATCCTAGGTTTTTGAAAGAGGTGGCTATAGAGATAGTGGATGCATTGGTTGTCATTTTCCAAAATTCCATAGATTCTAGAACGGTTCCTGTGGATTGGAAAGTGGCAAATGTAACCCCACTATTTAAGAAAGGAGGGGGAGAGAAAACGGGGAACTACAGACTGTATAAGGGAAAATGCTAGAATCTATTTTTTCAGGATGTGGTAACGGCACTTTTCAGGCTGTAACTAGTGGGGTACCACAAGGATCTGTGCTTGTGCCTCAGCTATTCGCAATCAACATCAATGATTTGGATGAGGGGACCAAATGTAATATATCCAAATTTGCTGCTGATACATTCCCAACCAGCTTTATAAGTTGAGAAGAGGATGCAAGGAGGCTTCAAGAGGATATAGACAGGCTAAGTGAGTGGGCAAGAACATGGCAAATGGAATATAATGTGGAGAAATGTGAAGTTATCCACTTTGGTAGGAAAAATAGAAAAGCAGAGTATTTTTTAAATGGTGAGAGATTGGGAAATGTTGGTGTCCAGAGGGACCTGGGTGTCCTTGTACATGAATCACTGAAAGTTAACATGCAGGTACAGCAAGCAATTAGGAAAGTAAATGCTATGTTGGCCTTTATTACAAGAGGATTTGAGTATAAGAGTAAAGATGTTTTACTGCAATTATATAGGGCCCTGGTGAGACCACACCTGGAGTACTGTGTACAGTTTTGGTCTCCTTACCTAAGGAAGGATATACTTGCCATAGAGGGAGTGCAACAAAGGTTTACCAGACTGGTTCCTGGGATGGGGGATTGTCCTAAGAGGAGAGATTGAGTAGACTAGGTCTATATTCTCTAGAGTTTAGAAGAATGAGAGTGATCTCATTGAAACATACAAAATTCTTACAGGACTTGACAGGGTAGATGCTGGGAGGATGTTTCCCCTGGCTGGGGAGTCTAGAACCAGGGGTCATTGTGTCAGAATAAGGGGTCAGCCATTTAGGACTGAGATGAGAAATTTCTTCACTCAGAGGGTGGTGAATCGTTATAATTCTCTATTCCAGAGGGCCGTGGAGGTTCAGTCGTTGAGTATATCCAAGACAGAGATCAATAGATTTTTGAATATTAAGGGAATCAAGGGATATGGGGATAGTTCAGGAAAGTGGAGATGAGGTAGAAGATCAGCCATGATCTTATTGAATGGCGGAGCAGGCTTGAAGGGCCAAGTGGCCTACTCCTGCTCCTATTTCTTATGTTCTCGCTCTTCCCCCCCACCCCCTCTCTCCCTCCCCCACTTTAAACTAAATATTGGGGGGGGAGGGGGGAGTTCAGGTGAAGATCAAGATGTAGAATCAGTTTGGGTGGAGATGAGAAATAGTAAGGGAGTAGTCTATAGGCCCCCTAACAGTAGGACAGAGTATAAATCAAGAAATAATAGGGGCTTGTAAGAAAGATGCTGCAATAATCATGGGCGATTTTAATCTTCATATCGATTGGACAAATCAAATTGGCAAGGGTAGCCTTGAGGATGAGTTTATAGAATGTATTTGGGATGGTTTCTTCAAACAATACATTGTGGAACCAACCAGGCAGAAGGCTATTTTAGATCTGGTAATGTGATGTGAAATGAGACAGGATTAATTAATGATCTCATAGTAAAGGATCCTCTAGGGAAGAATGACCATAGCATGATAGAATTTCAAATTCAGTTTGAGGGTGAGAAACTTGGGTCTGAAACTAGTGACCTAAACTTAAATAAAGGCAATTGCAAGGGTATGATGACAGAGTTGGCTAAAGTGGACTGGGAAAATAGGTTAAAGGGTAAGATGGTAGATAAGCAGTGGCAGACATTTAAGGAGATATTTCATAACTCTCAGCAAAGGTATATTCCAGTGAGTAGGAAAGACTCTATGAGAAGGATGAACCATCCGTGGCTAACTAAGGAAGTTAAGGATGGTATCAAATTGAAAGAAAAGGCATACAATGTTGTGAAGATTAGTGGTAGGCCAGCGGATTGGGAATTTTTTAGAAACCAGCAAAGGATGACTAAAAAAAATAATAGAGGGAGAAGATAGATTATGAAAGTAAACTAGCAAAAAATATAAAAACAGACAGCAAGAGTTTCTACAAGTATATAAAAGGGAAGAGAGTAGCTAAAGTAAATGTTGGTCCCTTAGAGGATGGGACTGGGGAAATTAATAATGGGAAACAGGGAAATGGCAGACTTTGAACAAATATTTTGTATCGGTCTTCACGGTAGAAGACACTAAAAGCATCCCAATAATTGATAATCAAGGAACTATAGGGAGGGAGGAACTTATAGAATCATAGAAAGTTACAGCACGGAAGGAGGCCATTTCGTCCCATCGTGTCCACGCCGGCCAACAAAGAGCTATCCAGCCGAATCCCACTTCCCAGCTCTGCAGGTTAGAGCATCCCAAGTGCACATCCAAGTACTTTTTAAATGTGGCTAGGGTTCCTGCCTCTACCACCCTTTCAGGCAGTGAGTTCCAGACCCCCACAACCCTCTGGGTGAAGAAATTTCCCCTCAAATCCCCTCTAAACCTTCCACCAATTACTTTAAATCTGTGCCCCCTGGTTTTTGACCCCTCTGCTAAGGGAAATAGGTCCTTTCTATCCACTTTATCTATGCCCCTCATAATTTTATACACCTCAATAACGTCGCCCCTCAGCCTCCTCTGTTCCAAGGCAAACAGACCCAGCCTATCCAGTCTTTCCTCTTGGCTAAGATTCTCTACTCCTGGCAACATCCTTGTTAATCTCCTCTGTACCCTCTCTAGTGCAATCACATCTTTCCTGTAATGTGGTGACCAGAACTGCACGCAGTACTCGAGCTGAGGCCTAACTAGTGTTTTATACAGTTGAAGCATAACCCCCCTCTGTTCTTGTATTCTATGCCACGGCTAATAAAAGCAAGCATTCCGTATGCCTTCTTAACCACCTTATCTATTTGGCCTGCTACCTTCAGGGATCTGTGGACATGTACTCCAAGGTCCGTTTGTTCCTCTACACTACTCAGTGTCCTACCATTTAATGTGTATTCCCTTTCCTTCTTGGCCCTCCCCAAATGCATTACCTCACACTTCTCTGGATTGAATTCCATTTGCCACTGTTCTGCCCACCTGACCAATTTATTGATATCTTCCTGCAGTCTGCAGATTCCTTTTTCAGTACCAACCACACAGCCGATTTTAGTATCATCTGCAAACTTCTTAATCATACCCCCTATATTCAAGTCAAGATTGTTGATATATACCACAAAAAGCAAGGGACCTAGTACTGCGCCCTGCGGAACCCCACTGGAAACAGCCTTCCAGTCATAAAAACACCCATCAACCATTACCCTCTGCTTCCTGCCTCCGAGCCAGTTTTGAATTCAACTTGACACTTTGCCCTGAATCCCATGGGCTTTTAACTTCGTGACCAGTCTGCCATGTGGAACCTTATCAAAAGCCTTGCTAAAGTCCATATACACTACATCAACTGCACTACCCTCATCTACCCTCCTTGGTACCTCCTCAAAAAATTCAATCAAGTTTGTCAGACACGACCTTCCCTTAATAAATCTGTGCTGACTATCCTTGATTAATCTGTGTCTTTCTAAATGAAGATTTATCCTGTCCTTAAGAATTCTTTCCAATAATGACTATCACTAGAGAAAAAGTACTAAGCAAACTAATGGGAGTAAAGGCTGACAAGTCCCCTGGACCTGATAGCCTACATCCTAGGGTCTTAAAAGAAGTGGCTGCAGAGATATTGGCATGTGTTGGTTGTAATCTACCAAAATTCCCTGGATTCTGGAGAGGTCCCAGCGGATTGGAAAACCGCAAATGTAACGCCCCTATTCAAGAAAGGAGGGAGGCAAAAAGCAGGTAACTATAGGCCAGTTAGCCTAACATCTGTCATTGGGAAAATGCTGGAATCCATTATTAAGGAAGTAATAGCAGGACATTTAGGAAATCATAATACAATCAAGCAGAGTCAACATGATTTTATGAAAGGGAAATCGTATTTGACAAATTTACTAGAGTTCTCTGAGGATGTAACGAGCAGGGTGGATAAAGGGGATCTAGTAGATGTAACGTATTTGGATTTCCAGAAGGCATTCGATAAGGTGCCACATAAAAAGTTACTGCACAAGATAATAGCTCACGGGGTTGGGGGTAATATATTAGCATGGATTGAGGATTGGCTAACTAACAGAAAACAGAGTCGGGATAAATGAGTCATTTTCCGGTTGGCAAATTGTAACTAGTGGGGTGCCACAGGGACCAATGCTGGGGCCTCAACTATTTACAATCTATATTAATGACTTGGATGAAGGGACCGTGTGATCTGTAGCCAAATTTGCTGCTGATCCAAAGATAAGAACATAAGGGCCCAGAAATTCGTGTCGGGGGCTTCCCGCGGGTGCAAGCCCCCGACCTACACTTACCCAGCGCGCCGACAGTTGAAGCCTGGGCCTGCGTGAATTTCCTGTCTGTGGCCCGCTTCAGCTCCCGGCGCGCTGTGCTTGCGTGACCCAGCGGCATACTTAGTGCGATGCGTCGGCTGGGATCACGTGAGCACTGGGCAACCAATCGGAGGATGCAAAAGTTCATTCATGAGTTTGACAGTAAGAACTGTCAAACTCATGAAAACTCCGGGCGCCCAAAACAGTACTTAAACTTGAAATAAAATTTTTTAAAAATCACACTATTTAAATGAACTATAAATAACTTTAAATAACTTTTAAACAATAAATTAAATTTTTGAAAAAAATAATTTTATAAAAAATCGGGGCTAAAAATACACTTACCTTACTGTAAAGTCTTTAAAAATAATAAACCTGTGGAAAAAAAATTCTAATCTTAATTATTAGACCACTTACCTTTTAAAATTAAGTCCTTACGTCTGCTTTTTTCAAGTGTAAAAAGTGGAGGCCTTCACGCACGGGCAAACCTGGAAACAAAAAGGAAGTTCAACGTGCACGTGCAGACTCCTGCGCGCACGCGTTCGACCTCTGAACCCCTTGGTTCAGAGGATCGGAAATGCCGGTTTCCCGCGCATGCGTAGTGCATGCAAGATTCCGGCACTTCCATCGGGTCCACGCGTGAGCAGTCCGTACTCGCGCGTTGGGACCCGAATTTCTGGGCCAAGAACATAAGAAGTAGGAGCAGGAGTAGGTCATACGGCCCCTCGGGCCTGCTCCGCCATTCAATAGGATCATGGCTGATCCGAATCTAGACTCACGTCCACTTCCCTGCCCTCTCCCCGTAACCCCTAATTCCCTTGTCTGCTAGGAAACTGTCTATCTCTGTTTTAAATTTATTTAATGTTGCAGCTTCCACAGCTCTCTGGGGTAGCAAATTCCATAGATTTACTACCCTCTGAAGAAGTTTCTCCTCATCTCAGTTTTGAAAGGGCAGCCCCTTATTCTAAGATTATGGCCCCTAGTTCTAGTCTCAGCCATCAGTGGAAACATCCTCACCGCATCCACCCGATCAAGACCCCTCACAATCTTTTATGTTTCGATAAGATCGCCTCTCATTCGCCTCTCATTCTTCTGAACTCCAATGAGTAGAGGCCCAACCTACTCAACCTTTCCTCATACGTCAACCCCCTCATCTCTGGAATCAACCGAGTGAACCGCCTCGAGAGCAAGTATATCTTTTCTTAAATATGGAAACCAAAACTGCATGCAGCATTCCAGGTGTGGCCTCACCAATACCCTGCATAACTGCAGCAAGACCTCCCTGCTTTTATACTCCATCCCCCTTGCAATAAAAGCCAAGATTCCATTGGCCTTCCTGATCACCTGCTGCACCTGCATACTAACTTTTTGTGTTTCATGCACCAGGACCCCCAGATCTCTTTGTAATGTAGCACTTTGCAGTTTCTCTCCATTTAGATAATAACTTGCTCTTTGATTTTTTCTGCCAAAGTGCATAACCTCAAACTTTCCAATATTATATTCCATCTGCGAAATCTCTGCCCACTCACTTAGCCTGTCTATGTCCTTTTGCAGGTTTTTTATGTCCTCCTCACTCACTGCTTTCCCTCCCATCTTTGTATCGTCGACAAACTTGGATACGTTGCACTCGGTCCTGTAGTGTATGTATCCGTCTACCTTTAAGAAAACCATTGTATGTAACCGTTCACCTTTAAGAGAACTATTTTAGGTGTGGCACTACTTTGTTGGCTTCTGTATACTGTAATACCGACGGTGACCACACCGGTATATAAGTGCTGTGTCAGGATTTATTTGGCAGATTTGCCCTGACCTTCGAATAGTAAAGTCCTGTTTTAAGTTACTCTGGTAGTCTGTGTATTAATTAACTAAACAACTCACAGACTTTACAGTGGCGACGAGTCCGATCGTACCCTGCGGCAACAATACTTCCGAAGCAGTTAACGAGCGTCGAGAAGAGGCAACCGCCCTCGTCGTTCTGCTGGGAGAAAACTCGAGGCTGCAGAACTAGAAAGGAAGAAGAAGTTAGAGACAAAGACTTCCATCAGCAACAGGCACTGACTGTCCCTTCTGCCACGGTGAGGAGTGAGCCGATCAGCACGAGAAGCAAGGCGGCCACGGTGACTGTGAGTAAGGGAAAGTAAAAAGAATAACCGGAGGATAAGGGCGGTGCACTCGACCACGGTCGAGGGGGAAAGGGGCCGGACAGAAGTCGGGTCCAGAGGCGCTGAGACTGGGGCAGCGTGGAGCAAGGAAGCCGCGGTACAGACAGGCTGGGGGACGCAACGGCGTCGTGAGACAGCTAGACTGCGACCGGCGAAAAAGGCCGGGCAGCGACCGAAGCCACGAAGCGCTGCGACCGGGAGCGTAGGCGCAGGAAGAGATAAACTCAGCCGCAGCCGGGGAGGGAAGCACCGGACTGCGAGAGGGCTGAGAGGCGTGATTGGGAGCCAAGTGAGCGGGAGAGGCAGAGCCGACCAAGGGGGAACTGAGCGAGAGCCAGTCCAGCGGCTGAAACTGTTCTCCGTCAACGGGGTGTACCCAGCGCCGGTAGAGCCGAGCGAGCGGGAGAGAGACAGAGCCCGAGCAAGGGGAACCGAGCGAGAGCCAGCCCAGCGGCTGAAACTGTTTGCCGTCAACGGGGTGTACCCAGCGCCGGTTGCCCTGCCGAGAAAAGGGAAAGCCCTGAAGCCGACGCGCAGGCTGTGAACCTGAAAGCCAGCGGCCGTCGCCCGTGGGGAAAGTGTACCCCTCCCGCTAGGGAAGAAACGCGGGAAGCCGCCATTAGGCGGGGAAGAAGACAGAAGCGGGAAACCGCCATTGAAGTGGGCGGGGAGAGAAGATAAGCGCGGGAAACCGCCATTTTCGCGGGAACCGCCATCTTGGAAAAAAAAATAAAAGAAAATTTAAAGAAATAATTCGTGGTGTTATCAGGAAGAGAGGAAGATGCCTAAGCGTGGTAACATCAACGATTTTAATTCCGAGGTAGAAGACTGGACCACGTATGTGGAACGCATTGAGATCTATTGTGAGGCCAATAAAATAGAAGAAGATGACAAAGCTATAACCTTGCTAAACTCGATGGGCGCGAAGACATACGGGCTCTTGAAGCATCTACTAGCACCAGCTAAACCGGCGGATCAGACTTTCGATGATATTGTGACTGTTCTGAAGGATCACTTGAACCCCACACCGTTGATGTTGGCGGAACGATTCAAATTCTATGCGAGAACGCAAAGGAAAGACGAAAGCAACGCAGAATACTTGGTCGAACTGCGTAGACTAGCAAAACACTGCCAGTTTGGAGGGAATCTGACAGGCATTGCGAGACAAGTTCGTGTGCGGGTTGTCAAAGGAAGGAACGCAAAAGCGACTACTCGAAGAGAACGACCTTACACTTGACAGGGCTGTCCTTATTGCAGCATCGCACGAAGCCGCAGCGAAGGGAACTGCGGAAATGCAGCTAAAGGCAGCGGCACTCAGTGTGGATCAAATTACCTCGAGTACAACAAAATGCTATCGTTGTGGGAAGACAACACACGACCAGAACCAATGCTGGTTTAAGAACCAGGAATGTAGGAAATGTGGCAAACTGGGTCACATAGCTAAGGTATGCCGGTCAGGGAAGAAGACCAACAACCAAAGGAAGCCATCACAGGAAAAGTACAACAAGCTACACAAGGTGGCTGAGAAGAGTTCAGACGAACAGAATTCGGACTCGACCCAAACGGCCAGGAGCTGGGCAGTCTGAGAATTCACAATGTGAGTAAGGAAGCTGACCTACAGACTATCTGGGTCATGCTAAAAATAGCTGGAGTCCAAGTGAAAATGGAGTTGGACACTGGATCAGCTCTATCAGTCATAAATCGAAGGGATTACCACCGGCTATTCTCACATATACCCTTAAGAGATACCAAGTTCGTATTGCAGACATACACGGGGCATAAAGTATACCCCATGGGGAAGATAAGAGTCAAGGTGAGAGATGGGGGTAAAGAACACCCAAGAATGAACGTATACGTACTACCTGAGGGAGGACCACCACTTCTGGGACGGGAGTGGATCAAGAAAATAGACATGGAATGGCACTATCTAAAAGCCATAACGAGTGAGGACTCGGTGCAGACAATCAGCTCAGATTCTGAAACGGATGACGATAAGACCAACCCAAATATGAAAGACAAGGCTAAAATGGACTTGCCGACTAAGGTTGGAAGAACGAAGGCATGCATAAAGGCTTATGCTCCAGAGAAGAACAAAGTTTCAGAACAGAACTCCACCGAACAACGACAACATAGTTTGACAGAGAATTCTGAGTCTGTTCAGTTTACGGACATATCCATGACTGACGAACACCGAGCTCGGACTCAACTTTATTTCAAATTACGACAGCAAGTAGAACAAGTGAGTTACCGTCTCGAACAAGAGATGAAAACAATGAAAAAGTTCTATGACACCGAATGGGAGAATCTGGAAAGACAACAGAAGCAGCTAGCTCAAGCAGAGAGCGACCATAGAGCCATTGTGACCAATTACCAATCACATCTCCCTTATGCTGTTCAGGAGTTAGAATATTTGCAGGAAGGAGCAAATGAAGAGGAATCTTCAGGAAGCCAGGATTTTATTCCCGTTCTTCTCTACGACTCCTTACAAGCAAAGTTTGAGAAGTTGAAGGAACGGTATGAACAGGCCCAGGCTACAATCCTGGAGGGGATTAACTCGGCAGCCTCCGAAAAGCTAGTTTCAGTAGAAGCATATGAGCAACTAAAGGTTGAACATGAGCAAGAAGTCCAAAGGCTGCAGGAAATTCTTGATGAGCTCAAGGCCAAGACAGACTCATCGGTAGAAGTTCCATCCATAGATGAGAAATTAGAGGTGAAAGACATGGCAGAACATGAAAGACAAGATGTCCAAGAACTCATAAAAATATTGAAGGAAACCCAAGACAAATATGAGGCGGCAATGACCGAGGTTCAACAACTTGAAGAACAGATTCAACTGGGAATCCTTTCAGTGGAAGAAAAGGAAACTGTAAGAAACACAGAGACTGTAAGAATGGCCCCTGAACATGAGCTAGAGAGCATCAAGGCGTAACTTCTCCGAGCGCTGAAAGCCAAAGTACAAGAGGAAAAGGTGAAAGCATTGGAGGAAAAGGTGGATGAAATGGAGAAGACTCTGATCCACAGTGTTCCCGTGGAAGAGTTAACGGTCAGCCAACTCCTTCATATGCTGAGGGACAAGGCTCTGCAATGGGAACAATCTGAACACGAGCTTCAATCTTCAAAGGGAAGGAGTTCGGAGCTCTCAAAAGTTATGGAAATAGCTGAGGTTGCAACACAGATTTTACTGGGATGCCAAAAGTACGCTGAATCACGTCTGTGAACAACAGAATGTTGAAACAGCTGCTCCAGTAGAAGGATTGAATAGCCCGATCAATCAATCCCCGATGGAAGGGGAAGTATTGAAATCACAAATGAGGTCATTAGTGAAGGATTTGCAGGAAACCCAGGAAGAGCGGGATGAATATGAATGCATGAAGAAGTCTCTTCAGGAAAGATGTCTAGGGAGGGAACAACAGTCGGCTAACGTCCAGTTGGGTAAGGAAGAAGTAGCAGGCCCTCTCGCTAGACTAGTTCAGGACGACACCGAATATTACCATGACCTGTTGAGTGACACGGAATATTACGAGGACTTGGTCTGCCCAGCTTGTGATGAAAACTCCCAAAGTGCAGAAATCAGGATGAAGCACTTAAAGTCTAAGGAACATAGGGAGATGGTGGCGCTACAGCTGGCAGCTGATAAGGGAGCCCCGAGAGTCTCCAAGAAGCAGAAAAGAAAAAGACGAAGCAGAAGGTGATAACCATCTAAATCATTATCACTTCTACCAGATCATGTACGTGGGCCCTACGAAGGGAGCCAAATCAGTTGGCAAGTAGGAAAAATTACCAAGGCAGTCCAGCTGTTTGTACAAAGGAAAGACTATTGGATGAGTCACGCTAGCAATGTGAACCGGCTACACCACAGAGATGTTGTTCGGACCGAGTCAAGACCAGAGACTGAATCTGTGAACTGTTCCCGCATAGATTATACCTGTGAATTGTTTTACATGAAGTTGAATATATGTTATGTTTAATGGGGGACTAAGTATGTTGTAAGCTAAAAAGGGAGGATTGTAGTGTATGTATCCGTCTACCTTTAAGAAAATCATTGTATGTAACCGTTCACCTTTAAGAGAACTATTTTAGGTGTGGCACTACTTTGTTGGCTTCTGTATACTGTAATACTGACGGTGACCACACCGGTATATAAGTGCTGTGTCAGGATTTATTTGGTAGATTCGCCCTGACCTTCGAATAGTAAAGTCCTGTTTTAAGTTACTCTGGTAGTCTGTGTATTAATTAACTAAACAGCTCACAGACTTTACAGGTCCCTTCCTCCAAATCGTTAATATAGATTGTAAAGAGTTGGGATCCCAGCACTGACCCCTGCGGAACACCACTAGTTACTGATTGCCAGCCCGAGAACGAACCATTTATCCCAACTCTTTGTTTTCTGTTAGATAGCCAATCTTCCACCCATGCCAGTATATGACCCCCAATCCTGTGATTTTTTTATCTTGATCAGTAATCTTTTGTGTGGAACCTTGTCAAATGCCTTTTGGAAGTCCAGATACACTACATCCACTGGTTCCCCTTTATCCACCCTGTATGTTACATCCTCAAAGAATTCGAGCAAATTTGTCAAACATGACTTCCCCTTCATAAAACCATGCTGACTCTGTCCTATTAAATTATGTTTATCCAAATGCTGTGTTACTGTTTCCTTAATAATGGACTCCAACATTTTGCCAACCACAGATGTTAGGCTAACTGGTCTATAGTTTCCAGCTTTTTGTCTACTTCCCTTCTTAAATAAGGGTGTTACATTAGCAGTTTTCCAATCTGCCGGGACCTTTCCTGAGTCCAGGGAGATTTGGAAAATAATCACCAATGCATCCACAATCCCTACCGCCACTTCCCTCAAGACCCTAGGATGTAGGCCATCAGGTCCGGGGGATTTATCCGCCTTAAGTCCCATTATTTTACCGAGTACCATCTCCTTAGTGATTTTAATCGTGTTTAGCTCCTCCCCCCATTGCCCCCTGTTTGTCCAGTGTTGGGATATTTTTAGTGTCCTCTACTGTAAAGACTGATACAAAATATTTGTTCAGCGTCTTTGCCATCTCCATGTTCCCCACCACTAGTTTCCCGGTCTCATCCTCTAAGGGACCAACGTTCACTTTAGCCACCCTTTTTCTTTTTATATAGCTGTAGAAACTCTTGCTATCTGTTTTTATATTTTTTGCTAGTTTACTTTCATAATCTATCTTCCCTTTCTTAATTAATCTTTTAGTTATTGTTTGCTTCCCAATCTTCTATCCTCCCACTAGATTTGGCTACTTTATATGCCCTTGTTTTCAGTCGGATACTATCCTTTATTACTTTACTAAGCCACGGATGGCTGTCTTTTCTTTTACTCCCCTTTTTTCTCAGTGGAATATATTTATCTTGAAAGATGTGAAATATCTCCTTGAATGTAGACCACTGCTCTTGTACCGACTTACACTTTAATCTGTTTTTCCAGTCCACTTTAGTCAATTCTACTCTCATACCTTCATAGTCTCCTTTATTTAAGCTCAGTACGCTGGTTTGGGTGGGAAAGCAAGTTGTGAGGAGGACACAGAGTCTGCAAAGGGATATAGATAGGTTAAGTGAGTGGGCAAAAATTTGGGAGATGGAGTATAATGTGAGAAAATGGGAGGTTATCCACTTTAGTAGGAAAAATAAAAAAGCAAATTATTATTTTAAAGGGAGAGAGACTACAGAATGCTGCAGTACAGAGGGATCTGGGTGTCCTTGTACATGAAACATAAAAAGTTAGCATGTAGGTACAGCAAGTAATTAGGAAGGCAAATGGAATGTTGGCCTTTATTGCAAAGGGGATGGAGTATAAAAGTAGGGAAATCTTGCTACAACTGTACAGGGTGCTGGTGAGACAACACCTGGAGTACTGCGTGCAGTTTTGGCCTCCTTATTTAAGGAGGGATATACTTGCATTGGTGGCAGTTCAGAGAAGGTTCACGAGGTTAATTCCTGAGATGGAGGGGTTGTCTTATGAAGAAAGGTTGAGCAGGTTGGGCCTATACTCATTAGAGTTTAGAAGAATGAGAGGTGATCTTATTGAAACATATAAGATTCTGAAGGGGCTTGACAGGGTAGATGCAGAGAGGATGTTTCCCCTCGGAGGGGAATCTAGAACGAGGCATAGTTTCAGAATAAGGGGTCGCCCATTTAAAATGGAGATGAGGAATTTCTTCTGTGGGTCGTGAATCTTTGGAATTCTCTACACCAGAGAGCTGTGGAGGCGGAGTCGGCGAATATATTCAAGATGGGATAGACAAATATTTGAGCTACAGGGGAGTCGAGGGTTATGGGGAGTGGACGGGAAAGTGGCGTTGAGGCCAAGTTCAGATCAGCCATGATATTGAATGGTGGGGCAGGCTTGAGGGGCTGAATGGCCTACTGCTCCTACTACTTAGCTCCTTATGCTCTCCCTCCCTCTCCCCCTCCCTCCTCTTCCCTCTTCCCTCTTCCCCCTCCCTCTTTCCCCCTCCCTCTTTCCCCCTCCCTCTTTCCCCCTCCCTCTTTCCCCCTCCCTCTTTCCCCCTCCTCTTTCCCCCTCCCTCTTTCCCCCTCCCTCTTTCCCCCTCCCTCTTTCCCCCTCCCTCTTCCCCCTCCCCCTCCCTCTTCCCCCTCCCCCTCCCTCTTCCCCCTCCCTCTTCCCCCTCCCCCTCCCTCTTCCCCCTCCCTCTTCCCCCTCCTCTTCCCCCTCCCTCTTCCCCCTCCCTCTTCCCCCTCCCTCTTCCCCCTCCCTCTTCCCCCTCCCTCTTCCCCCTCCCTCTTCCCCCTCCCTCTTCCCCCTCCCTCTTCCCCCTCTCCCTCTTCCCCCCCTCCCTCTCCCTCTTCCCCCCCCCTCCCTCTTCCCCCCCCTCCCTCTTCCCCCCCCTCCCTCTTCCCCCCCCCCTCTTCCCCCCCTCCTCTTCCCCCCCTCCCTCTTCCCCCCTCCCTCTTCCCCCCCTCCCTCTTCCCCCCTCCCTCTTCCCCCCCTCCCTCTTCCCCCCCTCCCTCTTCCCCCCCTCCCTCTTCCCCCCTCCCTCTTCCCCCCTCCCTCTTTCCCCCTCCTCTTTCCCCCTCCCTCTTTCCCCTCCCTCTTTCCCCCTCCCTCTTCCCCCTCCCCCTCCCTCTTCCCCCTCCCCCTCCCTCTTCCCCCTCCCTCTTCCCCTCCCCCTCCCTCTTCCCCCTCCCTCTTCCCCCTCCCTCTTCCCCCTCCCTCTTCCCCCTCCCTCTTCCCCCTCCCTCTTCCCCCTCTCCCTCTTCCCCCCCTCCCTCTCCCTCTTCCCCCCCCTCCCTCTTCCCCCCCCTCCCTCTTCCCCCCCCTCCTCTTCCCCCCCCTCCCTCTTCCCCCCCTCCCTCTTCCCCCCCTCCCTCTTCCCCCCCTCCCTCTTCCCCCCCTCCCTCTTCCCCCCTCCCTCTTCCCCCCCTCCCTCTTCCCCCCTCCCTCTTCCCCCCTCCCTCTTCCCCCCCTCCCTCTTCCCCCCCTCCCTCTTCCCCCCCTCCCTCTTCCCCCCTCCCTCTTCCCCCCTCCCTCTTCCCCCCTCCCTCTTCCCCCCTCCCTCTTTCCCCCTCCCTCTTTCCCCCTCCCTCTTTCCCCCTCCCTCTTTCCCCCTCCTCTTCCCCCTCCCCCTCCCTCTTCCCCCTCCCCCTCCCTCTTCCCCCTCCCTCTTCCCCCTCCCCCTCCTCTTCCCCCTCCCTCTTCCCCCTCCCTCTTCCCCCTCCCTCTTCCCCCTCTCCCTCTTCCCCCTCTCCCTCTTCCCCCCCCTCCCTCTTCCCCCCCCTCCCTCTTCCCCCCCCTCCCTCTTCCCCCCCCTCCCTCTTCCCCCCCTCCCTCTTCCCCCCCTCCCTCTTCCCCCCCTCCCTCTTCCCCCCCTCCCTCTTCCCCCCCTCCCTCTTCCCCCCTCCCTCTCCCTCTTCCCCCCTCCCTCTCCCTCTTCCCCCCCCTCCCTCTTCCCCCCCCTCCCTCTTCCCCCCCCTCCCTCTTCCCCCTCCCTCTTCCCCCTCCCTCTTCCCCCCTCCCTCTTCCCCCCTCCCTCTTCCCCCCTCCCTCTTCCCCCCTCCCTCTTCCCCCCCTCCCTCTTCCCCCCCTCCCTCTTCCCCCCCTCCTCTTCCCCCCCTCCCTCTTCCCCCCCCTCCCTCTTCCCCCCCCTTCCCTCTTTCCCCCCCCTCCCTCTTTCCCCCCCTCCCTCTTCCCCCCCCTCCCTCTTCCCCCCCCTCCCTCTTCCCCCCTCCCTCTTCCCCCCTCCCTCTTCCCCCCCTCCCTCTTCCCCCCCTCCCTCTTCCCCCCCTCCCTCTTCCCCCCCTCCCTCTTCCCCCCCCTCCCTCTTCCCCCCCTCCCTCTTTCCCCCCCCTCCCTCTTTTCCCCCCCTCCCTCTTCCCCCCCCTCCCTCTTCCCCCCCCTCCCTCTTCCCCCCTCCCTCTTCCCCCCCCCTCCCTCTTCCCCCCCTCCCTCTTCCCCCCTCCCTCTCCCTCTTCCCCCCTCTCCCTCTTCCCCCCTCTCCCTCTTCCCCCCCCCTCCCTCTTCCCCCCCCTCCCTCTTCCCCCCCCTCCCTCTTCCCCCCCCTCCCTCTTCCCCCCCCTCCCTCTTCCCCCCCCTCTTCCCCCCCCTCTTCCAACCCCTCTTCCCCCCCCCCTCTTCCCCCCCCTCTTCCCCCCCCTCTTCCCCCCCCCCCTCTTCCCCCCCCTCCCTCTTCCCCCCTCCTCTTCCCCCCTCCCTCTTCCCCCCTCCCTCTTCCCCCCCCTCCCTCTTCCCCCCCTCCCTCTTCCCCCCCTCCCTCTTCCCCCCTCCCTCTTCCCCCCCTCCCTCTTCCCCCCCTCCCTCTTCCCCCCCTCCCTCTTCCCCCCCTCCCTCTTCCCCCCCTCCCTCTTCCCCCCCTCCCTCTTCCCCCCCTCCCTCTTCCCCCCCTCCCTCTTCCCCCCCTCCCTCTTCCCCCCTCCCTCTTCCCCCCCCCTCCCTCTTCCCCCCCTCCCTCTTCCCCCCCTCCCTCTTCCCCCCCTCCTCTTCCCCCCCTCCCTCTTCCCCCCTCCCTCTTCCCCCCCCTCCCTCTTCCCCCCCTCCCTCTTCCCCCCCCTCCCTCTTCCCCCCCTCCCTCTTCCCCCCCCCTCCCTCTTCCCCCCCTCCCTCTTCCCCCCTCCCTCTTCCCCCCTCCCTCTTCCCCCCCTCCCTCTTCCCCCCCTCTCCCTCTTCCCCCCCCCTCCCTCTTCCCCCCCCCCTCCCTCTTCCCCCCCCCTCCCTCTTCCCCCCCTCCCTCTTCCCCCCCCTCCCTCTTCCCCCCCCTCCTCTTCCCCCCCCCTCCCTCTTCCCCCCCCTCCCTCTTCCCCCCCCTCCCTCTTCCCCCCCTCCCTCTTCCCCCCCCTCTTCCCCCCCCTCTTCCCCCCCTCTTCCCCCCCCCCTCTTCCCCCCCCCCCTCTTCCCCCCCCCCTCTTCCCCCCCCTCCCTCTTCCCCCCTCCTCTTCCCCCCTCCCTCTTCCCCCCCTCCCTCTTCCCCCCCTCCCTCTTCCCCCCCCTCCCTCTTCCCCCCCTCCCTCTTCCCCCCCTCCCTCTTCCCCCCCTCCCTCTTCCCCCCTCCCTCTTCCCCCCCTCC
>NC_140998.1:144820836-144835836 GCF_052327205.1 Somniosus microcephalus
CCGGGCCCTAAAAAGAGAATATAAACTGGCAGACTACCTCACGACCATCAGAGACACAAAACAGAGACAGACCCTCACCAGGTACAGACTAAGCGACCACCAACTGGAAATTGAAAAAGGCAGATACAAGAAATCCTGGCAGCCTAGAGAGAATAGAATATGCGATCAATGTCTGGCTGGTGAGGTTGAAACAGAAATGCATTTCCTCCTAAAATGCGAAAAATTCAACACATCAAGAAACATATTATTCAACAAGCTAAGCCAAACAACCCCAGATTTCAAGGAATTGGATGATCTGTCAAAATTGAGATTAGTCCTAGGAGAAGGAGACAGACCATACCTTGGGGCCAAATATGTAACAACATGTCACAACCTGAGGACTGTTTAAAATTAAGACTGTTTAAAATTAATATTGAACGTACCAAATGAAGTACAAAGACTGTTTAAAATTAATATTGTTTAAAAGTAATATTGTATGTACCCAACAAATGTCAAATCGATTGACACCTACAGAATGTTAGAAAACTGTACCTTTTTGCAATGTAAGCTTTGGCAATATGGTTCTCTGTAAACTTTCATGCCAATAAAGCATTTGAATTGAATTGAATTGAATTGACAGAGCGAGAGAGAGAGAGAGACAGAGCGAGAGAGAGAGAGAGCGAGAGACAGAGCGAGAGAGAGAGAGAGACAGAGCGAGAGAGAGAGAGCGAGAGAGAGAGAGAGACAGAGCGAGAGAGACAGAGCGAGAGAGAGAGAGAGACAGAGCGAGAGAGAGACAGAGCGAGAGAGAGACAGAGCGAGAGAGAGACAGAGCGAGAGAGAGACAGAGCGAGAGAGAGACAGAGCGAGAGAGAGACAGAGCGAGAGAGAGACAGAGCGAGAGAGAGACAGAGCGAGAGAGAGACAGAGCGAGAGAGAGACAGAGCGAGAGAGAGACAGAGCGAGAGAGAGACAGAGCGAGAGAGAGACAGAGCGAGAGAGAGACAGAGCGAGAGAGAGACAGAGCGAGAGAGAGAGAGAGAGCGAGAGAGACAGAGCGAGAGAGAGACAGAGCGAGAGAGAGAGAGAGACAGAGCGAGAGAGAGAGAGACAGAGCGAGAGAGAGAGAGAGATTGGGAGTGTGAGAGAGAGAGAGAGAGAGATTGGGAGTGAGAGAGACTGAGCGAGAGAGAGAGAGAGAGAGATACAGTGAGTGAGGTACAGAGTGAGAGAGAGAAATCCTGAGAGAGATACAGTGAGTGAGATACAGAGTGAGAGAGAAATACTGAGAGAGATACAGTGGGAGAGACAGAGAGACCACTGAGAGACCGAGCGACCTGGCACCAGGACACCGAGAGCCCGGAGACACCCGGGACACAGCCCGGCTCACCGAGACCGAGAGACCGGCCCAGAGACACAGTAAGGCCCGGGGACAGAGAGAGAGAGAGCGAGGTCGTGGGAACAGAGAGAGAGAGAACCCGGGAACAGAGAGAGAGATCCCGGCAACAGAGAGAGAGGACATCGGAGCGGGAGGGAGCGAGAGAGCGTGAGAGAGAGAGGAGAGGAAACACCAGCTGGAGAGAAAAAGCTGGAGAGAGAGAGAAACAGAGGCCTGAACCGCGAGACCGGAGACCGGGAGGAGCAGCCCGAACCAGGACAATAAATAAGAGGCCTGGGGAGGGTGAACCCGAGAACGCGAGGCCCAGAGACCGCGGGATCGGGGAGCGGCCCGAACCGGGAAAACAAGTAAGAGGCCTGGGAAGGGCGAACCCGAGACCGCGAGGTCGGAGAACGGGAGGAGCGGCCCGAACCGGGAAAACAAGTAAGAGGCCTGGGGAGGGCGAACCCGAGGCCGCGAGGTCGGAGAACGGGAGGAGCGGCCCGAACCGGGAAAACGAGTAAGAGGCCTGGGGAGGGTGAACCCGAGACCGCGAGGCCCAGAGACCGCGGGAACGGAGACCGGGAGACCAGGGCAGAAAACAGCCTGGTCAGTCAAAAAACCCGGGGGCCTGAGACCGACACGACGACACGAGGAGATCCGCCCAGAGCGCGGAAAGCGAATGAGTCCGGGGCACGGAGAGTGGACGAGTTTGGAACACGGAGAGAGAGAGCGAGTCCGAGGCCCGGAGAGCGAGTGAGAGAGTCGGAAGAGAAAAAAAAAAAAACGGAGAAATAAGTTTTACCTAATTCTACCTAAGTTTCATTTTAGTTAAAGTTAGTTCGGAAAAAGTTTAATTTTATTTAAATTTAGTTCGAAAAAACCTGAAAAAAGAACAAACCCGCGAGGAAAAGGAATAGAAACCCGAGAGAAACGATAAACTACCCGAACCAAGATCCTGTGAGAGAAAGAGAAAGATAAACCTTTAAGAACAGCTATATCAAAGATGAACCCCTTAAAAACTCCCAATTTTGGACCTAAAAGTGGGCTAAGGTGGAACACGACACAAAAAAGAGGGAAAAAAGATATCTATCTGAGACAAAAAACAAAGACTACAATGAGCAGGGAAATGATATATCCTGAGCAATGCACAAAAAATAAAGCAAAGGAAAAATACAAGTACACAACACTAAAAAATAACCCAGAGATCCTCTACGTTGACTATACCACACACAAAGGGACTAAGCTGAAGAACAACCTCATATTCTACACCGAATACGTCACCTCCTGGAAGGAGACTTTACAAAAACACTACGCATACGTCTCCAGTGAAGGTATTGGCAGTGGAGGCAGACTGAAAATATGTAAAGATGGAAACCTAGATAAAGATGACCCCCTGCTAACCATAAGCTACTACAACAAAAATAGAAAGATCATGATACAGGGGAATGTGGAAAATCTGGACTCCTTCGAAAAGGAATTCCCCCAGTTGAAAACTAAGGCAGACACAAAGAGGACCAATGGACAGGAAGCAAAAGAGAGTCGAACAGAGGATGATGAGAACCAAGTGGAGGAAGAAGAAGAGACCAGCAGAGGAAAACACCTCCCTGTCCATCTCCACCCCCCCCACACCTCTCAACGAAAACAAAATGATGAAAGAGAATCTGGCCAAACTAGAACTTGATTTCAACGAATACAGAGAAACACTGGCCAAGAATCTGAAGGAGGAATTCAAACAGCTAAAAACGGAACACGAGTCCACCATCCACAAGATGACAAAGACCATAGAGGAGCAAAGAAATGAGATCAAAGAACTCCGTACTCAACTAAACAAAACGAAGGAGACCGTAGAAAGGCTCAGCAGGCAACACAAACCTCTTAAGGTCCAAAAACCTGAGGACACAAAAACACACACAAGGACACAGAACCCGCCAGATGCCACCCCACACGACGACACACCGAAAACCACAAACCCCGCTCCAACCAGCCCTCAGTCGAATCATGCCCAGACTACTGCTACCCAGTCCTCACACACAGGAACACAAAAACCGACAGATACCCCCCCAAACGAGGACACACCGAAAGCCCCAAACCCCGCTCCTGCCACACAACATATCCCAGAAACCCAGCCAACAACCAGCCACCAGGCGAGTCCTACCCAGACTACTGTTACCCAGTCTGAAAAACCAGCCCCTCAGGCGGTCCTGCTGACCGACTCCAACGGAAAGTTTCTGGACCCCCAGAGGCTGTTCCCAGACCATCAAGTCCTGAAAAAATGGTGCAGCAACACAGACCAAGCAATGAAGATCCTGAACAAAGAATCCCTTGGAAGCCCCAAATGGATTGTGATCCACACAGGCACGAACGACCTACGCACCCTACAGGAAGGCACTGCTAGGGCGGTGAGCAGGATGGCGGAAAAGGCCAGCAGGGAATTCCCCGAGGCGCGGATCGTGATCTCCACACTACTGCCCAGAAAGGACACCCCAGCCTATATAATCCGCAACACCAACAGGGAGATCGACACGAGATGTTCTGTCCTCCCCAACGTCTCCCTGGCCCATCATCCAAACATCAACACAAGGGACCTCTATGACGAAATACATCTACTCAAACAGCGGATGTGGGTCTTCGCAAGAAACCTCATAAACACTGCCAAAAGACGCAGCCCTCCCACCCCCTCTACCATTGGGAGCCCAAACAGGACCACCAATGTCCCCCACCCCCCTTTACAAAACCAACAACAGAACCGTGCTTTTATACCCGACCCAAGACCCCCCTCTAGACCACAGACTGTAGACCAAGAACTGAGAAAGATCATGATGATGCTGAACAGCCTGATAGAAAGCCGGAGAAATTATTAATATTGTTATTTATCATTATCATTACTGATCAGTATTATTACTATTATTAGATAGATATATGTGCATGCCTCATGAAATTTATACTAAATCATCATTTAGCATTATAGAAAATAGTGTTTCCACACTCATCCCACAAAATAGGTCCATTTTATTTCGTTTTATTGAACTATATAAATGCGTTCTTTCCACATAAGCTGCTGGAATATCCAGGGCCTCCGCTCCTCAACTTTTGGGATGAAGAGTACAGACCCTGAATTCCTAAAAGCTATAAAAGACATTGATATAATTGTGTTAACAGAAACATGGTGCCAAAAGGACGTGCCGACCCACTGTCCTCCAATGTACCATGAAATCATTGTGCCCTCAGTAAAGAACACTAAAACACGCAAGGGCAGAACCTCCGGGGGAATATTGGTGTGGTATAAGGGAGAACTGGACAAACACATCTCACCGGTAAAACAGGGAAAATCACACGTATGGCTAAAACTAGATAAAAATATAGGAATAGCAAAAAAAGATGTTTACTTATGTGCGATCTACATACCTCCAATAGAATCGCCATATTTCGAAGAGGAGTTATTTGATACTCTCCACATGGAAATCAGCCATTTCCAGGCCCAAGGAAAGGTGATAATATGTGGGGACCTAAATGCAAGGACCGGTTGTGAACCTGACTTCATAGACCCACAGGGAAACAACCATGTGTTTGGCCAGACCCCTTTAGATGTCACACCAGCCATCGCAAATCGGAACAACCTTGATCGTGAAATAAATAAAAGCGGTAGGGAGGTAGTGCAACTCTGCCGAGCCTTAGGCCTGTACATAGTTAACGGTAGGTTCAGAGGGGACTCCCTAGGGAGACTCACATACTCCTCAACTCTTGGGTCTAGTGTGGTGGACTATACAATCACTGACCTGGACCCCTGCGACATCAACTCATTCACTGTCAGGCAGCAATCCCCCCTCTCAGACCATAACCAAATAAATATGTACCTTAAACTTTCTGCCCAAACGACAGACACAAAAAAGGAACCCAGTAAGCTCCATAAAATAAGCCAGACATACAGATGGGCCCCAGACAGTGGAGAAAAATTCATCACAGCACTAAAGTCACCTGATCTCACAAGTAAAATATCAAAATTTAAAGAAAACCCATACGAGATCACCAGAGATGGTGTAAACATGGCCATAGAGGATATAAATATGATCTTCCATGAGGCAGCTGTAAAAGCCGACCTTGTGAAACAGAAGAGGAAGCGTCACAAAAGACAAAATAAAAATAAGAAATGGTTTGACCACGAATGCAAAAATGCCAGAAAAGACCTGAGAAAAATATCAAACCAAAAGCATCGCCAACCAAACAATCCGGACCTACGTACTAGATACAATGAAACCCTCAAAAGATATAAACACACCATTAGGAACAAAACACAAAACTATACCCACAAAATACTCGAAGAAATTGAAAACTCCACCAATCCAAAACAATTCTGGGAAATGTGGAATAACCTGAGTACAACACAATTGCAAGCATTACCAATCCAAGATGGCGACATCTGGAGAACACATTTTGAAAACCTCTACAAAGACATCCCAATAAACGAAACAAACCCAAGTCAACATCAGGTCACAGAAAAACTCCACACATTAGAAGCAACAATTAAAGACAACCAAAACCCTCTAGACTCCCCAATCACATGGAAAGAACTGGCCACAAAAACAAAATCTCTCCACCTAAAGAAAGCCTGTGGCCCAGACAACATCAAAAATGAAATGCTCAAGTTCAGCAATATGGAGATGCAGGGTGCGGTACTCAAATTATTCAACATCATATTACGTTCAGGCTGTTTTCCCGATATCTGGTGCCAAGGACTAATCTCCCCCATATATAAAAGTGGAAACAAATCAGACCCAAATAACTACCGCGGCATCTGTGTCAACAGTTGTCTAGGGAAGTTATTCTGCAGTATTCTAAATAGATTACTTGATTTTCTTAACAAACATAATATCCTCAGAAAAAACCAAATAGGCTTTCTTCCAAAACACCGCACCGCCGACCATATCTATACCCTTCACACTCTCATTGAAAAACATATACACCAAACAAAAAATGGGAAAATATTCGCCTGTTTCATCGACTTCAAAAAAGCCTTTGACTCTATATGGCACGAAGGGCTCTATTATAAACTTCTTCAGTGTGGAATAGGGGGCAAAGTCTATGACCTTATTAAATCAATGTATCTGAAAAACAAATGCGGGGTCAAAATTGGAGACAAACGCACCGATTTCTTCCGGCAGGGCTGCAATTTGAGCCCGACCCTGTTCAACATATACATAAATGAATTAGCAGACATGCTGGAGCAAAGCGAGTCACCAGGTCTCCGTCTCCTGGATGGAGAAGTGAAATCCCTGTTCTATGCGGACGACCTGGTTCTGCTGTCTCCCACAGAACAGGGATTACAGCAACAACTAGACCTACTCGACAAATACTGCCAAAATTGGGCTCTAACAGTAAATCTAAAGAAAACCAACATCATGATTTTTCAAAAAAGGCCCAGATGTCAGGAAAACAAATACCAGTTTACCCTCAGTGATACCACTATAGGACACACTATGAGCTACACCTACCTTGGTCTAACTATTACAGCATCAGGGAGCTTCAGAATAGCAGTGAATGCACTAAAAGAAAAAGCACGAAGAGCCCTATATGCAATAAAAAGAAAATTCGACAACATCCAAATCCCAATCAAAATCTGGCTCAAAATATTTGACAGCATAATCCTGCCCATTGCACTGTACGGTAGTGAAGTACGGGGCCCGCTAAATCACCAAAGCTACACTAAATGGGGAAAAACACACAATAGAAGCCCTACATGCAGAATTCTGCCGAAGCATCCTTCGCACCCAAAGAAAAACGCCAACAAATGCATGCAGAGCCGAACTAGGCAGATACCCACTGATAATAAACATCCAAAAACGAGCACTAAACTTCCTAAATCACCTCAAATCTAGCTCCCCAGACACCCTTCATTTCAAAGCCTTTCAGACCCAAGAGCTAAACCCAGAAAAGAGTCCCCTGAGTCAGCTGCTACTGAAACTAAGTACTCAGCCGGACCCTGACCAGCCCCAGACCAACACAGCCGTCCAAACACCAATCCGAGTGAACCAAATCATTAAAAAATGCAAAGAAACCTACCTGGAACATTGGAACAAAATAACCGAAAGCCAAAGCAGATTAGAATGTTACCGGGCCCTAAAAAGAGAATATAAACTGGCAGACTACCTCACGACCATCAGAGACACAAAACAGAGACAGACCCTCACCAGGTACAGACTAAGCGACCACCAACTGGAAATTGAAAAAGGCAGATACAAGAAATCCTGGCAGCCTAGAGAGAATAGAATATGCGATCAATGTCTGGCCGGCGAGGTTGAAACAGAGATGCATTTCCTCCTAAAATGCGAAAAATTCAACACATCAAGAAACATATTATTCAACAAGCTAAGCCAAACAACCCCAGATTTCAAGGAATTGGATGACCTGTCAAAATTGAGATTAGTCCTAGGAGAAGGAGACAGACCATACCTTGGGGCCAAATATGTAACAACATGTCACAACCTGAGGACTGTTTAAAATTAAGACTGTTTAAAATTAATATTGAACGTACCAAATGAAGTACAAAGACTGTTTAAAATTAATATTGTTTAAAAGTAATATTGTATGTACCCAACAAATGTCAAATCGATTGACACCTACAGAATGTTAGAAAACTGTACCTTTTTGCAATGTAAGCTTTGGCAATATGGTTCTCTGTAAACTTTCATGCCAATAAAGCATTTGAATTGAATTGAATTGAATTGAATTGAGAGAGCGAGAGAGAGAGAGAGACAGAGCGAGAGAGAGAGAGAGACAGAGCGAGAGAGAGACAGAGCGAGAGAGAGACAGAGCGAGAGAGAGACAGAGCGAGAGAGAGACAGAGCGAGAGAGAGAGAGAGAGACAGAGCGAGAGAGAGAGAGACAGAGCGAGGGAGAGAGAGACAGAGCGAGGGAGAGAGCGAGAGAGACAGAGCGAGGGAGAGAGCGAGAGAGACAGAGCGAGAGCGAGCGACAGAGCGAGAGCGAGAGCGAGCGACAGAGCGAGAGCGAGCGACAGAGCGAGAGCGAGCGACAGAGCGAGAGCGAGCGACAGAGCGAGAGCGAGCGACAGAGCGAGAGCGAGCGACAGAGCGAGAGCGAGCGACAGAGCGAGAGCGAGCGACAGAGCGAGAGCGAGCGACAGAGCGAGAGCGAGCGACAGAGCGAGAGCGAGCGACAGAGCGAGAGCGAGCGACAGAGCGAGAGCGAGCGACAGAGCGAGAGCGAGCGACAGAGCGAGAGCGAGCGACAGAGCGAGAGCGAGCGACAGAGCGAGAGCGAGCGACAGAGCGAGAGCGAGCGACAGAGCGAGAGCGAGCGACAGAGCGAGAGCGAGCGACAGAGCGAGAGACAGAGCGAGAGCGAGCGACAGAGCGAGAGCGAGCGACAGAGCGAGAGCGAGCGACAGAGCGAGAGCGAGCGACAGAGCGAGAGCGAGCGACAGAGCGAGCGACAGAGCGAGAGCGAGCGACAGAGCGAGAGCGAGCGACAGAGCGAGAGCGAGCGACAGAGCGAGAGCGAGCGACAGAGCGAGAGCGAGCGACAGAGCGAGAGCGAGCGACAGAGCGAGAGCGAGCGACAGAGCGAGAGCGAGCGACAGAGCGAGAGCGAGCGACAGAGCGAGAGCGAGCGACAGAGCGAGAGCGAGCGACAGAGCGAGAGCGAGCGACAGAGCGAGAGCGAGCGACAGAGCGAGAGCGAGCGACAGAGCGAGAGCGAGCGACAGAGCGAGAGCGAGCGACAGAGCGAGAGCGAGCGACAGAGCGAGAGCGAGCGACAGAGCGAGAGCGAGCGACAGAGCGAGAGCGAGCGACAGAGCGAGAGCGAGCGACAGAGCGAGAGACAGAGCGACAGAGCGAGAGACAGAGCGAGAGCGAGAGCGAGCGACAGAGCGAGAGCGAGCGACAGAGCGAGAGCGAGCGACAGAGCGAGAGACAGAGCGAGAGCGAGCGACAGAGCGAGAGCGAGCGACAGAGCGAGAGCGAGCGACAGAGCGAGAGCGAGCGACAGAGCGAGAGCGAGCGACAGAGCGAGAGCGAGCGACAGAGCGAGAGCGAGCGACAGAGCGAGAGCGAGCGACAGAGCGAGAGCGAGCGACAGAGCGAGAGCGAGCGACAGAGCGAGAGCGAGCGACAGAGCGAGAGCGAGCGACAGAGCGAGAGCGAGCGACAGAGCGAGAGCGAGCGACAGAGCGAGAGCGAGCGACAGAGCGAGAGCGAGCGACAGAGCGAGAGCGAGCGACAGAGCGAGAGCGAGCGACAGAGCGAGAGACAGAGCGAGAGCGAGCGACAGAGCGAGAGCGAGCGACAGAGCGAGCGACAGAGCGAGAGCGAGCGACAGAGCGAGCGACAGAGCGAGAGCGAGCGACAGAGCGAGCGAGAGCGAGCGACAGAGCGAGCGACAGAGCGAGAGCGAGCGACAGAGCGAGAGCGAGCGACAGAGCGAGAGCGAGCGACAGAGCGAGAGCGAGCGACAGAGCGAGAGCGAGCGACAGAGCGAGAGCGAGCGACAGAGCGAGAGCGAGCGACAGAGCGAGAGCGAGCGACAGAGCGAGAGCGAGCGACAGAGCGAGAGCGAGAGCGAGCGACAGAGCGAGAGCGAGCGACAGAGCGAGAGCGAGCGACAGAGCGAGAGCGAGCGACAGAGCGAGAGCGAGCGACAGAGCGAGAGCGAGCGACAGAGCGAGAGCGAGCGACAGAGCGAGAGCGAGCGACAGAGCGAGAGCGAGCGACAGAGCGAGCGACAGAGCGAGAGCGAGCGACAGAGCGAGAGCGAGCGACAGAGCGAGAGCGAGCGACAGAGCGAGAGCGAGCGACAGAGCGAGAGCGAGCGACAGAGCGAGCGACAGAGCGAGAGCGAGCGACAGAGCGAGAGCGAGCGACAGAGCGAGAGCGAGCGACAGAGCGAGAGCGAGCGACAGAGCGAGAGCGAGCGACAGAGCGAGAGCGAGCGACAGAGCGAGAGCGAGCGACAGAGCGAGAGCGAGCGACAGAGCGAGAGAGAGACAGAGCGAGAGAGAGCGACAGAGCGAGAGCGAGCGACAGAGCGAGAGCGAGCGACAGAGCGAGAGCGAGCGACAGAGCGAGAGCGAGCGACAGAGCGAGAGCGAGCGACAGAGCGAGAGACAGAGCGAGAGCGAGCGACAGAGCGAGAGCGAGCGACAGAGCGAGAGCGAGCGACAGAGCGAGAGAGAGCGACAGAGCGAGAGAGAGAGACAGAGCGAGAGAGAGAGACAGAGCGAGAGAGAGAGACAGAGCGAGAGAGAGAGACAGAGCGAGAGAGAGAGACAGAGCGAGAGAGAGAGACAGAGCGAGAGAGAGAGACAGAGCGAGAGAGAGAGACAGAGCGAGAGAGAGAGACAGAGCGAGAGAGAGAGACAGAGCGAGAGAGAGAGACAGAGCGAGAGAGAGAGACAGAGCGAGAGAGAGAGACAGAGCGAGAGAGAGAGACAGAGCGAGAGAGAGAGACAGAGCGAGAGAGAGAGACAGAGCGAGAGAGAGAGACAGAGCGAGAGAGAGAGACAGAGCGAGAGAGAGAGACAGAGCGAGAGAGAGAGACAGAGCGAGAGAGAGAGACAGAGCGAGAGAGAGAGACAGAGCGAGAGAGAGAGACAGAGCGAGAGAGAGAGACAGAGCGAGAGAGAGAGACAGAGCGAGAGAGAGAGACAGAGCGAGAGAGAGAGACAGAGCGAGAGAGAGAGACAGAGCGAGAGAGAGAGACAGAGCGAGAGAGAGAGACAGAGCGAGAGAGAGAGACAGAGCGAGAGAGAGAGACAGAGCGAGAGAGAGAGACAGAGCGAGAGAGAGAGACAGAGCGAGAGAGAGAGACAGAGCGAGAGAGAGAGACAGAGCGAGAGAGAGAGACAGAGCGAGAGAGAGAGACAGAGCGAGAGAGAGAGACAGAGCGAGAGAGAGAGACAGAGCGAGAGAGAGAGACAGAGCGAGAGAGAGAGACAGAGCGAGAGAGAGAGACAGAGCGAGAGAGAGAGACAGAGCGAGAGAGAGAGACAGAGCGAGAGAGAGAGACAGAGCGAGAGAGAGAGACAGAGCGAGAGAGAGAGACAGAGCGAGAGAGAGAGACAGAGCGAGAGAGAGAGACAGAGCGAGAGAGAGAGACAGAGCGAGAGAGAGAGACAGAGCGAGAGAGAGAGACAGAGCGAGAGAGAGAGACAGAGCGAGAGAGAGAGACAGAGCGAGAGAGAGAGACAGAGCGAGAGAGAGAGACAGAGCGAGAGAGAGAGACAGAGCGAGAGAGAGAGACAGAGCGAGAGAGAGAGACAGAGCGAGAGAGAGAGACAGAGCGAGAGAGAGAGACAGAGCGAGAGAGAGAGACAGAGCGAGAGAGAGAGACAGAGCGAGAGACAGAGACAGAGCGAGAGAGAGAGAGAGAGAGACAGAGCGAGAGAGAGAGAGAGAGACAGAGCGAGAGAGAGGCACATACTCCTCAACTCTTGGGTCTAGTGTGGTGGACTATACAATCACTGACCTGGACCCCTGCGATATCAACGCATTCACTGTCAGGCAGCAATCCCCCCTCTCAGACCATAACCAAATAAATGTGTACCTTAAACTTTCTGCCCAAACTACAGACACAAAAAAGGAACACAGTAAGCTACATAAAATAAACCAGACATACAGATGGGCCCCAGACAGTGGAGATAAATTCATCACAGCACTAAATTCACCTGATCTCACAAGTAAAATTTCAAAATTTAAAGAAAATCTATATGAGATCACCAGAGATGGTGTAAACACGGCCATAGAGGATATAAATATGATCTTCCATGAGGCAGCTGTAAAAGCCGACCTCGTGAAACAGAAGAGGAAGCATCACAAAAGACAAAATAAAAATATGAAATGGTTTGACCACGAATGCAAAAATGCCAGAAAAGACCTGAGAAAAATATCAAACCAAAAGCATCGGCAACCAAACAATCCGGACCTACGTACTAGATACAATGAAACCCTCAAAAGATATAAACACACCATTAGGAACAAAACACAAAACTATACCCACAAAATACTCGAAGAAATTGAAAACTCCACCAATCCAAAACAATTCTGGGAAATGTGGAATAACCTGAGTACAACACAATTGCAAGCATTACCAATCCAAGATGGCGACATCTGGAGAACACATTTTGAAAACCTCTACAAAGACATCCCAAAAAACAAAACAAACCCAAGTCAACATCAGGTCACAGAAAAACTCCACACATTAGAAGCAACAATTAAAGACAACCAAAACCCTCTAGACTCCCCAATCACATGGAAAGAACTGGCCACAAAAACAAAATCTCTCCACCTAAAGAAAGCCTGTGGCCCAGACAACATCAAAAATGAAATGCTAAAGTTCAGCAATATGGAGATGCAGGGTGCGATACTCAAACTATTCAACATCATATTACGCTCAGGCTGTTTTCCCGATATCTGGTGCCAAGGACTAATCTCCCCCATATATAAAAGTGGAAACAAATCAGACCCAAATAACTACCGCGGCATCTGTGTCAACAGTTGTCTAGGGAAGTTATTCTGCAGTATTCTAAATAGTAGATTACTTGATTTTCTTAACAAACATAATATCCTCAGAAAAAACCAAATAGGCTTTCTTCCAAAACACCGCACCGCCGCCCATATCTATACCCTTCACACCCTCATTGAAAAACATAAACACCAAACAAAAAATGGGAAAATATTCGCCTGTTTCATCGACTTCAAAAAAGCCTTTGACTCTATATGGCACGAAGGGCTCTATTATAAACTTCTTCAGTGTGGAATAGGGGGCAAAGTCTATGACCTTATTAAATCAATGTATCTGAAAAACAAATGCGGGGTCAAAATTGGAGACAAATGTATCTGAAAAACAAATGCGGGGTCAAAATTGGAGACAAACGCACCGATTTCTTCACCCAGAGAAGAGGCGTCCGGCAGGGCTGCAATTTGAGCCCGACCCTGTTCAACATATACATAAATGAAATAGCAGACATGCTGGAGCAAAGCGAGTCACCAGGTCTCCGTCTCCTGGATGGAGAAGTGAAGTCCCTGTTCTATGCGGACGACCTGGTTCTGCTGTCTCCCACAGAACAGGGATTACAGCAACAACTAGACCTACTCGACAAATACTGCCAAAATTGGGCTCTAACAGTAAATCTAAAGAAAACCAACATCATGATTTTTCAGAAAAGACCCAGATGTCAGGAAAACAAACACCAGTTTACCCTCAGTGATACCACTATAGGACACACTATGAGCTACACCTACCTTGGTCTAACTATTACAGCATCAGGGAGCTTCAGCATAGCAGTGAATGCACTAAAAGAAAAAGCCCGAAGAGCCCTATATGCAATAAAAAGAAAATTCTACAACATCCAAATCCCAATCAAAATCTGGCTCAAAATTTTTGACAGCATAATCCTGCCCATTGCACTGTACGGTAGTGAAGTATGGGGCCCGCTAAATCACCAAAGCTACACTAAATGGGAAAAACACACAATAGAAGCCCTACATGCAGAATTCTGCCGAAGCATCCTTCGCACCCAAAGAAAAACGCCAACAAATGCATGCAGAGCCGAACTAGGCAGATACCCACTGATAATAAACATCCAAAAACGAGCACTAAACTTCCTAAATCACCTCAAATCTAGCTCCCCAGACACCCTTCATTTCAAAGCCTTTCAGACCCAAGAGCTAAACCCAGAAAAGAGTCCCCTGAGTCAGCTGCTACTGAAACTAAGTACTCAGCCGGACCCTGACCAGCCCCAGACCAACACAGCCGTCCAAACACCAATCCGAGTGAACCAAATCATTAAAAAATGCAAAGAAACCTACCTGGAACATTGGAACAAAATAACCGAAAGCCAAAGCAGATTAGAATGTTACCGGGCCCTAAAAAGAGAATATAAACTGGCAGACTACCTCACGACCATCAGAGACACAAAACAGAGACAGACCCTCACCAGGTACAGACTAAGCGACCACCAACTGGAAATTGAAAAAGGCAGATACAAGAAATCCTGGCAGCCTAGAGAGAATAGAATATGCGATCAATGTCTGGCCGGCGAGGTTGAAACAGAAATGCATTTCCTCCTAAAATGTGAAAAATTCAACACATCAAGAAACATATTATTCAACAAGCTAAGCCAAACAACCCCAGATTTCAAGGAATTGGATGATCTGTCAAAATTGAGATTAGTCCTAGGAGAAGGAGACAGACCATACCTTGGGGCTAAATATGTAACAACATGTCACAACCTGAGGACTGTTTAAAAGTAAGACTGTTTAAAATTAATATTGAACGTACCAAATGAAGTAGAAAGACTGTTTAAAATTAATATTGTTTAAAAGTAATATTGTATATACCCAACAAATGTCAAATCGATTGACACCTACAGAATGTTGGAAAACTGTACCTTTTTGCTATGTAAGCTTTGGCAATATGGTTCTCTGTAAACTTTCATGCCAATAAAGCATTTGAACTGAACTGAACTGAGAGAGAGAGACAGAGCGAGAGAGAGAGAGAGAGAGAGAGACAGAGCGAGAGAGAGACAGAGCGAGAGAGAGAGAGACAGAGCGAGAGAGAGAGAGACAGAGCGAGAGAGAGAGAGACAGAGCGAGAGAGAGACAGAGCGAGAGAGACAGAGCGAG